>NW_025376119.1:0-5899 GCF_016433145.1 Gracilinanus agilis
TATTTGTACATAAATATATATATATATATATATTTGCACGCCTTGGGCATAATTCTAAGACTCTTGATGGTCCACTCTCATGTCTGAATCTTGCTAATCATTTAAGGATGTTATTTTCAATTGAGTGGCACATAGGAAGTGTAACATCTCTATTAATTGGGTGATTTCAATAACTTTATTGTACCAAATTTCACATTTATGACTCAAAAGGGTCCTATAAAGCTATAAGACCAACTATAGGAAGAACAAAAAGAATATTTAGAAAAGGAGGCTGTGATTGTGATTATGAAGTTGGAGAAGGAAAAAAAAGTTTTTTAGCAATTAAAAAAACTATTGATTTAATTGTTAGTCATTAGATTATTTGTTTTTTTTCATATTTCATATTTCAGTTGGTTTTGCTTTTGTGGTACAGATATGAACACTGAAAAAAGCCCAGGAAAAAATAAATAATAATATGAATAAATTTGTCTATGGATATTTATCCAATTTCAGGTTGAACGCTAGCAATGTTCTTTACATTTCTGTAAACTGGATTCTTCTAGAAGTCCTGTCCATATTCACACTATATCTCTCCATTTCCTCTTTGTTCCTTATCTCATCACCTTTTACTGATGAACCTAGCATCTTTTATTAACTATTCGAGACTTTCCATCTGCTATATCTGTGTATTCTACTTGAACCCATCCAAAGCAATCTCTCATCACTCCTCAATATGGTTTCATTTAAACCATGCTGATTACCATCTTCCAAAATGATTTAATTCTTTAAAGTTGCTTAATCTTTGAAAGGGGTGTGTATATACACACACATACACAAACAAACACACACATATATATGAGTATATGCACATACGTAGGGGTGTTTGTATTTATATTCTTTATTTTTTCTAACAGAAGAATCAAGGTATGTTGCATAGAGGACTAACCTTAGAATCTGGAGATTTAGCTCGTCCTGACTAACAAAAACTGGGAACAGAACTCTGAGTAAAGGTTACTTACTGTACTGCAATCCAACCAGTCACCATTCCTTTCTTTTAATTGCCAAGTTATTTTATGTATTACTTATAAGTTTCCAAGACTGAATTTAAACTCAGATTTTCCTGATTCAAGGAACCAGGCTCTATCTGTTGTCATTTAGCTGCCTAGAAAGAACACTGACTTGCAGTTAGGAAAACTTAATTTGACACATACTTCTAATATTAGCCAATGGGCCATTCAGCCTCTCACAGCTTAGTGTCTTTATATATAAAATAGGGTTGCAATATCAACTCCAAAGAATAGTTGTGAAGAAAGTAATTATAAATGTTGCAATTATTGTTTCAATCCTCAATACTGACCATAATTCCACTTGAAAATTAAAAAAAAACATAACCTAATGTGTTGTGGGTTAAAAACCCCAGAAACATTAAGTAACTTATTAAAATATTCCCTACTATCTTTTTTTCTAAGTTCTATCATATTTTTTACTCCTCATCCATTAATTTAATAAGGAAAGACTATATATGAAAAACTTATCCTGAATACATGTTATTAAGCCACTGAGACAATCAATCATCATCATTTCCAACTTTTATATATTCAACTGCCCATGACTAGGAGTCAAAGGGCCTAGATTAAAATTTCTATTTTGATGCTTAAAATTTATATGCCCTTAGATAAGTCACTGAAGTCTCTTTATTAAATAAGAAAATTCAATTAAATCATCTTTGAAGTCTCTTCAAGCTCTAACTCTAATGATAACACATAACTGAGATCTCTCAATGAAATTATATTTTCTGGAAATTTTTAAATAAGCTACTTATTGAGAGTAAATAATGAATATTTTCAATTTAAATGCCACCTGCTTTTTTTAAGCAGAAGAGAAATAATGCAAATCAAAGAATATATTGAAGAATTAATTCTTCACTAAGTGATTCTCCTGAAATCTGCTGGCTTTCTGTTCAATCATTCAATAGTCTTCATATTGCATAAAATTGTATTTGAAGAAAGGGAGAATTAGTTAAAGACACATAGAAGTTAGTTGGTTCATTTGCATTCAACTAGAGTTTCAGACTAGCTGAAATCAACTCATTAGTAAATTATATGTGAACTATTCTCCAACCCCCTCAAATATGGTTTCAAAAACTCATTTCACATCCCTGCTACATGTTAATTATTTGTTGAACTCTGTCTTTGTGAATAGCAGGTGTTAAAATGCAATCATACTAGTCTAAAAATAAAATTAAATCTCCATCAATTTGTTCTTTATTTTCATATACTCCTCCATAGGAACAAAAATAAAAATGTATCCAAAGGTCAAATCTATGAAATCCTTCTATTTTTTTAATATATATGTGTAACCCTGCAATCTTCTTTCCTTGCATTTGAGGAGGAAATCCGGAATGTGGAGAGGTATGTAGGGAGAGGGGGAAGATGGGAAGCTATTGGAATCAATAGTATTTTATTATTTACAGAGAAGAAGTAAACTACAAATAGAAATGTGTAAAGTTGAATAATACAAGATATTTATGGGAAGTCTATAGAAATCAAATCCAAAACAAGTCCAAAAAATGGCTTCCTGAAAACAGAAGCTTAGAGGTACTCCATCTCAATTCTAGCACCTAAGGAACAACTCACTTCTCAGTTTATAAAACATTCTTCTTAGAAGAGTTTTTCCTTAGACCAGAAGCTCTGTTTCAGAATGCATGTAGTAGTAAATATATTTGACTGAGAGCCAGAGTCCTTGTAATTTAGATAAGTTGCAATATTTCTTTATGTCTATGACGGCATCTAAAAAATTAAGGCAATGATATTTAACCACTCAGAGTTATGAAGGAAAATAAATTAAAATAGATTAAAACATTTTAAATATAAAATTCATAATGAATTTAAGGGGTTTAAATCAAACCAATCAACAAACATATTTATGGAGTATCCACGATGCTAAATAAATACAGTAGGAGATGCAAAGAAATATAAAACATCACCCATTTATTCAAGTAGATAACTTAATTGGAGTGATAATGCCAAATAAATGAAAATTTATAGAGGTGCATAAAAGCATAAGAGAACAACTCATGAAAGACTGGGTAGTTCATCAGAGAAAACATTGAATTTTTTGAGTTAAATTATTTGAATTCAAATATTGCTTCTATCACTTTCAGTCTTGAGACACTGGACAATTAATTTTACCTTACTAGGCCTCAGTTTCCTTACACATAAAATGGAAGTTTTTTAGTAAATAGATCTTAAAGTTTTTTCCAACTCTAAAAATAGTATTCTATGAAAATCATAGAATATTGTGAGATTGTTTGCTAAATAAGTACAATATGGTTAATAAATTCTAGTAGTTCCAATGAAGAGATGAGTGTAGGTGATGGTGGTCTATGAAGTCTTCAAAAATATTGAGTTATTAAGGATAAATAGGATTTGAAAAAGTGATTAATTACAACAATTAATAAAAATAATGCTTTCAGAAAATATCAATAAACTCATGAACTGCATGATTTTTAATTTTTCAAATGACACAAATTTCTAAAATTGCACTTATTTATCTAACAAGAAAAAGATGGTCTGACTTTTTTAAAAAATTGGAAAATGAATTTTTGTTTGATATTTTCCAAATAGGATTTTGTTGAACTCTCATTCACAACCCAATAGAATGTAGTCTTATCACTCAGTTGATTCAAACTACATTACTTTAATCTCTTACCCATTAGTGATAATTGTTTTTATTTCACACATAAAAATACAAAATATATAGACAGACAGGTGTATAGATAAAAACATGCATACATATTACAGATAGATATATAACTAAAACAAAAAAAAAAGACTTAATCAGAAAGAATTGTGTTAATCCATTTGAGGTAATCTCAATAAGGTTTTGATAGTTTCCAAAGGGGCCTAAATTGTAGTGATCAAATAGTTGCAAGCACAATATAAATCTGGTTCAATGTGTTTTTAGATTATACTAAATTTGGCAAAGGCACTAGTAAACCAGAAAATTAGAATTAGAATTCAAATTGACCTTGACAAGTTGGATCTGTTGGCAAAAATAGGCAGAATCAAGTTTAATTAAAATGAATACAGAAATGAAAAGGTGGAAAATTATAAGGCATAAATAACTAGATACAATTTAGATAGATTATTTCAAGGTGGGAGTAAACTACATATTAAATATAAAAAGGTCTATATTGGGGGCAGCTGGGTAGCTCAGTGGGGTGAGAGTCAGGCCTAGAGACAGGAGGTCCTAGGTTCAAACCCGGCCTCAGCCACTTCCCAGCTGTGTGACCCTGGGCAAGTCACTTGACCCCCATTGCCCACCCTTGCCAATCTTCCACCTATGAGACAATACACCGAAGTACAAGGGTTTAAAAAAAAAGTCTATATTTTCAATCAAGCAATCATATGAAGATATTAAAAGAGTAGCTTAAAGATATACCCCAATGTTGTAAATTGACTATCTTATTAAAGTTTCTTATCTACTTCAACAATCAAACTGAGAAGTTTTGTAAAATTTGAGAAAGACTGAAGAGAAGAATAATGGAAATGATTAAATTTGGAAATTATTACCGATGAGATAGTATTGAAATAAGCAGGCAGGTTGAAGATTAGAGAAGAAAATGTAATAATTGTCAATTTTTCAAAGATATCCTCAAAACAGTAAAAGAAGGAGTGAATGGCTAGGTGTTATTCCTCCATTCCGAAGAATGAATGGATTTAAAATTCCTTAGATAGATAAGAAAGGAGATTTTGGGAGTGGAGCAAAGATGGCAGAGTAGAAAAATTACTCAGCTGAGATCTTGGCCATGTCCCCCACCCACAAACAAATTTAAAATAGCTCCTCAAATCAAATTCTGGAGTGTCAGAGCCAACACAAGGTCAGAGTAAGACATTTTTCAAGCTCAAGAAAGCATAGAAGGTTGGAAAGAGAGATCTATGACAAGAGAATAGAGGCTGGCCAAGAACCTTTGTGGATGAAACACCAAATGTGGAATTGGGTGGTGGTGTCAACAGAAGTATGGCAGTTTTGAGAAGTTTCACACCAGAGAAGGTAAGGGGTCCTGGGAACTGCTCAGAAAAAAGTTACAGAAGAACCCTATGCCAGCACTAGAGGCAGATCAGAGGCTTTTTGACAACTCAATTGCCTATAGCCCCTTCTGGATAATAATTCAAGGACAGAGAGAAAAACTTTTCAATCAAGAGAAAGTGGGAGTCATGAGAGCCAGTATCACTTTTGGTCACAAGGGATTAGAGTTGAGCAGGTGGTACCCATTTGCCATAAATTATTTGTCCTTGGTGATGAGGACAGGACGTCCTGGTGACTCCCAAAAGCAGTGTCTGACCCTGGGCCTAAACAAGTTCCCTTTGAATTAGCAGTTCATCACGTTCTGTAGCAGAAACTACAGCTTCTTTGTGTTTCCCTTGTATACTGCATCCTATAAGATTCTCTAGCTCTGGGGAGGTTAATCAGTTAGATACCCCTGGAGGAGCCCTCCTCAACTCCAGGGAACATGAAATGGGCATAGGAGGAATAAGTCTTCTTGTGAGACAGAGCTCAAGCAGGTAAGTAGAGCTTTTTGGCTCTGAGGTTACTATTGCTTTGACTTCAACCCCTATCTCTTTCACAGGATCCAGGGCTGAATGGAAGAATGAGACTCCTTAGCTGTTATCCCAGGCATGGGCCTTGAACTGACTACTGTTTCAGAAACAGAACTAGTTTCAAAAACAACTATGAAGAAAATCCTGATGTGAGATAGCACCCGTCCCAATCCTAAGCTGGAAATAGAACCCAGCTTTCACATAAAGTTCAAAATAAAAAAATGAGGTGACGTGGAAGAACAGGACACAAACCAAAAAGAAGATAATGAAGTCAAAATAGCTACAAAGCCCTGAATTTTATATATATATATATATAT
>NW_025376120.1:0-4411 GCF_016433145.1 Gracilinanus agilis
AGAGAGAGAGAGAGAGAGAGAGAGAGACATAGACAGAGACAGAGAGACAGAGAGAGAGACAGAGAGAGACAGAGAGAGTAATAACACATACCCCTCTTGGAGAAGGTGGAAGGGTCAGAGGGATGGAGAGAACACTTATTCACAAAATGATTATTGAAAATTGTATCAACATGTACATCAATGAGAGAGAAGAGATGATACTGAGACTGTAAGAGACAAATGGTTTGGAGTAAGCTCATTAGAACGGAGGGGCTCTAGGGGTGTCTTCAGCATGCGTTTTTTCTCTCCTTAATCTTTTTTGCAAACAAGATGCTTATTAAGAATGTCTTTAGACCTTCAAAGATGATTTGAAGCAACCGAGCAATATTCCTCCATGAACATTATTATATCATGGTGACCCTCTTCCTACCAAGTCTCTGGAATTATCTTTTCTTAACTCCAATCTGTATGTCCGCTATTTTTAGATTTCAGTTTCAACTCTGAGTCCATTAAGATTCAAGGGAAAATAAAATAGAGGAATAAGAAATAATTGAAATTAATGAGATAGCTAGGAGGTAAAATGGATGCAGAGCTGAACCTGGAGTCAGAACTGAGTTCAAGACCCTGGTAAGTCATTTAACTTGTCTCCATTTCTGCTTCTCTAAAGTGGGGATAATAGTAGTACCTATATTTCTCATTTGCTGTCAAGATCAAATAAGATAATGTCTATAAAGCACTTTACAAACCTGAAAGCACTATATAAATACTAGCCATTATTGTTGTTATTTTTGTAGCTTGAAGTAATTATCAATTTTTTAACATCACTATCCTTTGAGTAATGTTAAATGGATTAGACATGGTTTCTACAGTTTTTGAAGAATCAAAATTAAATGTCAAAGGGCAATAGAAAGGTTCATGATGAATAGAATTAAGTTTTTATACATTATCAACCATGAATTAAGAAATAAAATTAATCTAAATGATGGTAGAAAAAAATGGAAATGGAGTTAAGTCCTGTGTCATCAAAGGGTGATGACCAACTCATCTGCTCCACTGATCACACAATATCAAGAGAACTAAGGGAAGGCTCCAAACCCTTTTGATGTTCTACCACCACCATTGTTAAGGATTCATGGAGAGATGCTGACAACAGTTGCACAGAAATGGAGGACATGGATGGATTGTGAAGAACAACTGAAGTTTGTACCTACAATGGGTAAATCATAAATCTTTCTATTTACAAAATTAGTAAGACATAAAGTAAAAGAAAATATATACATACATATAAAACATTTAAAAATTATATGACTATACCACTAAATAAACACTTTTGGTAAAAAAATTAAACATCTCTGATTAAATTTGAATTTTTATCTAATTCAATGTTTCCATGAAACAAGAAACAGTGCCATAAATGGAAAAATAGGCAAGTGAGTAAACATTTTAAAAAACAAAGACTATCTTAGATTTCAAATATAAATGATTATATTATAGAATTTGTACTGGAAGATAACATTAGAACCTATCACATCAAACCTTCATATCACAGATGAGACATAAAGGATTTAAGACTTGCTCACGAGCAAATGATAGTTGCTAAGTATTAGAAGTAAAAATGTTACATCGAGTTTTCCAGACTACAAGTCCAGAGCCTCAATCCATAAATCCATGTTACCATTAAATATCAGTAAGGAAATTGATATTGATTTTAATATGGTTTGAAAAACTTTATTTATGCTTATTCATAAAAATGATTGAAAAGATCTATAACTATACATTAAATAACTAGAGATTTTTAAAATTATATCTAACTTAATGAAATGTAAACACTGAAGAAATTTACCCAATCAAATTTAGCTAATTGGTTATTAAAGCTGATCATAATAGACAACTTCTGCTTAAATCACCAGTAGCAATCCTCCCATTTTATTTTTCTTATTGTTTGGTTTTTTTATTTAGCACCTGATAAGTTACAGTATGAAAGGTACTCTACATACAGCATTATTCCTGCATTCCGTGAGTTCTCAGATAAGCTTTATGACACACACATTGTAAACACAATATGAAGATCGAGCAATTTTCAAAAATATATGCTTAGTATTATTTTTGAAGAGTTTTCTAATTTTTCTCCTGCTTTTATTGGATTTTTTATTTTCTTAAAAATGTGATACCTCATAAAAATCATGTCTATCTGCAAGGCCATAAATTAAGGAAAAGTCACATTTTTCCAGACCCATTCCTCCACTCACATACACCAGGCAATGTTTCAATGACCACCAAGGGTGAAGCAAAGAAGGAGAGGACATGCTATATATAGGTTACATACAAACCAATGGGTGTGTAAAAGAGGCTACCAACCTCAATCCTGCTGTCATGGCTGACTGGGTGTCTTTGAGGTCTCTGTTTTGCTGGGGTTTTTGTCCTCACATGTTGTTCTTTTTCTCTCACCCATGGTCTCCCTGAACCATTGTGCAGTTCCAAGAGACTGGTTTGTTTCCAATTTATCTCTCCAATTTGAGTGCCAGATAATATTGATAATAACAGCCACAATAAAGAAGAAAATTATAATAACAGCAACAACAGCAGCTTACATCATATCAACCTGATTTGCCATTTTCTTAGGGATGACTGTGGAATTGCAGGGACAAGATAAAAAAGGGCAACCATTAGATAAAGATTTATTGTAAATAAAGGGATAGTTAGTTTGTTCAGTGTATAGAATATCAGACCTAGAATAAGACAGTTCATAGTTGTGTGGCCCTAGGCAAGTCACTTTACTCTGTTTGCCTCAGTTTCCTCATCTGTAAAATGAGCTGAAGAAGGAAATGTCAAACAGTTCCAGTATCCTGGCCAAGAAAACCTCAAGTGCAGTCAAGAAAAGTCAAACATGCCTAACAACAACAACAAAAGAAAGGTCATTATACTCAGTTATTCCACAAATAACTTTCTATCTAATTCATCACTTCAGTCTGTACCAGGCCAGAATGTGAACAACCAATATTTCTGGATTTTTTTTATTAAGATACCATTAATATTGATTAATATCAATAGAAGATAGAACAAAAATACTTCTGGAAATGTCTATATCTTATTTATCTCTTCTGGGGAGAAAAGAGGTTGAAAGTAAAGGAGGAAGAATGTTGTTAATACACTTCAAGATTAGAACATGAAAGATCTGAAGAGGATTTGACATCTACCTTGGTGACTCAGTTATTGTATTGAATTAATTAGTCTGCTGAACCTCTTGAACCAAACTCAGGAATGAGAACCAAGAAACATTGCTTCAGTTTGCCTTAAGACAATTTAAAAGAATATCCATTTTCAAAAAACTTGACACAAGGAGTTAAGGAGGTTTAGAAAGTGATATCCTTTGTAATAAGGGAAATGAATCTCATGGTGTTGAGATATATGACAAAGTTTCATTCCCACTTTGTCAGACAATTGCAATAAAATGCCAAAAGTTGTTCATCTGTTCAAATGTATTTTAAATAATAACAGATATCTTGCTGAAAGTAAAAAAACCCAAATCATTCGCTATTAGCATATTACCCTGATACTTCATTGTCATTTGGACATGACCTTCAGTTCTTGACAAACATGAAAGTAGAAAATGAGATACAGTAAAGCAACTATTTGACTCGGTAGATTGACTGATTCAACCTAGAGTTGGAAAGTTGTTGTCTTTGCTGTTGTCCAGTCATTTTATCAATCATGTCTGACTCTTCCTGACCTCATTTGGGGTTTTCTTGGGAAAGTTACTGAAGTGATTTGCCATTTCCTTCTCCAGGTCGTTTTACAAATGAGGAAACTGAGAGAAACAGGTTTAAATGATTTGCCCAAAGTCCCATAACCAGTAAGTATCTGAAGTCAGCTCTGAACTCAGGAAGATGAGTTTTCTGATTTCTATGCACTGCACAATCTAGCTGCCCTGGAGTTGGGAAGATCAGAGTTCATATCCTGGCTATGTGACTCAGGGCAAGTCATTTAATATCTGTTTTGTATAGCTATATCTTTTTAAAATTTATTATTATTTTATTATATTTTATATTTTTATATATTTTATTTAAACCCTTATCTTCCATCTTAGAATCAGCACCATGTATTGATACCAAAGCAGAAGAATAGTAAAGGCTAAGCAATGGGCATTAACTGACTTGTCCAGGAT
This sequence comes from Gracilinanus agilis, assembly GCF_016433145.1. Classification (NCBI taxonomy): domain Eukaryota; kingdom Metazoa; phylum Chordata; class Mammalia; order Didelphimorphia; family Didelphidae; genus Gracilinanus; species Gracilinanus agilis. The sequence continues at coordinate 4,145 of NW_025376120.1, forward strand.
TTCTGAGGTTATATTTGAGCTCAGGATCTCCTGTTTCTAGACCTGGAAAATAGTTTTGAATGTGCAGATCCCTTGAAAAAGTGTTGGGTATCTCCAGGAATCCTCACAGTAGCCTGTGATAAATGTGTTAGCCTGTCAAGATCTTTTTGAATCTTGAAGCTTTTAGCCATTGAATTAGCTATCCCTCCTAGCTTCTTTGTGTCATACCTGAATATGAAAATTAACTCTCTCTCTCTCTCTCTCTCTCTCTCTCTCTCTCTCTCTCTC
>NW_025376121.1:0-6824 GCF_016433145.1 Gracilinanus agilis
AGAAGGGAATTAGATAGATAGATAGATAGAGCAAGAATTTATTAAGAATTTACTAAGTGCCACACACTATGCTAAATTCTATGGATACAAATTTTAGTGGGCATGATAATACCTGCCCCCATGAGACTTATATTCTAATAATGGAAGACAACACATAAAGGGAAGCTGGAAGGGAGGTGGGTAGCAGAGAAGAATGGTGTGGCGATGGCATGGTAGTATAATTGAGGCCTGAAGATGGGCAAGATAAAATGAAAGTTCACCTATTGGAGCCTCAGTTGGTTCCAAGGTCAGAGTCCAGGGTTCCAATGGAAGGGTAATGAGGAATATGATGTCAATGGAATGAAATGTGGAAGGGAGTAAGGAGTAGAAGTGTCCCCTATTTCATCTAGGATCAATACATCAGCAAACATTTACTAAGTGCCTACTGTGTGCCAGGCACTTTAAAAAACTGAGTAACAACTTCTGTTTGTCATTTTAAAGTCCTTTAGAACTTGCCTCCACGCTACCTTTCCAAACTTATTACACCTTTCTGTCCTTCACTCACTCTAGGTTCAGCCATATTGGCCTTCTCACCATCCTTCTCACACAACATTCCATCTCCTGCCTCTCTATCTTTGCCCAAGCCATACTTTATGACCAGAATGCACTATTTTCTTAGAGCTGCCTCATAGAGCCCCTAGATTCCTTCAGGACTCAGTTCTAGAGCCACTTTTAATATGAAACCTCCTCTGATTGATATGCCAGCTTCTAGTGCCTTTCTCACCCTCTCCCCTCAATTGTTTCATATTCATTTGTAGAGCCCCTCATTGTTGTCTGCCTGGTAGACAGTAAACTCCCTAAGGGCAGACTGTTTCATCTTCGCCTTCACATCCGCAGCACATTGCACAGTACCTGACACAGAATAAACATTTAATAGATACTTGTTACTTGTGTGATCCCGTTATGATACACTGCGACCTTTCTCCAAATATCGTTTTCAGGGTTTTCAAAAGGGGCTTTCACATTTCTTGTCTCACTGATTCCTCTGGAGGTGAGGAGTAGAGACATGACAAAAAAATGAAATTTATTATAGGACCCACTATAGACCTAGAACTGAAACGGACCTCAGAGGTCATCTAGCCCAACACTCTTGTTTTATAGATGAGGAAACAGAGGCCATGGAGGCTAAGATGACACAAAGTCACACAGAGAGTATTTGAACAGACAGGAAAAGATTCATTGTTGATGTGAGAGTTATAATACACTTGCACTGAGAGTGGCAATTCAATTAAATTCACCGAATATCTATTATTGGGTTATTATATGCCAAGCCCTAGGGATGCAAATACAAAAAGGAAGAAAGCCGGTGCCCTCGAGCAGCTTGTCTACTGAGGGAAAACAACATACATATAGATATGTCCATGTAAAATACACATGTAATGAATGAGGGCCCGGGCCTTTGAGCATGTGCATTATGCCCAGGCTGATTCCATTGCAAGTAGAAGCATGGTTGGCCTGCTTTTGAACATGCAAAATGTATGCTGGTGGGGTGCTGGTAAAAATTTAACAACCGGCTCTTTGAGAGGAAAGAACTCCCTTTTAAATTTCATTGGCTCTTACCATTTTCTTTTTTTTCCAGTTTTGTCTTATTTTTGAAATTTCTAGATTCTTTCCTCTCCCTTACCCATTGAGAAGGCAAGAAAACCAAAACTCCTTTCCTTTATGTATAAACATGCAGAACAAATTCTCACATAAGCCATGTCCAAAAATGGAAAGAAAGAGAAGGAAATAGACTTCAGTCTGTACTCCAAGTCCATCAGTTCTCTGTCCGGAGAGGGCAGCATGTTTTATCATGAGGCCTTTGGAATGGTGGTCGATTCCTGTGTTGTTCACAGTTGCTTAGTTGTTAATATTAATCTCTATCACTTTCTTAAGTCTGACAATCAACAAACCCATAAATCAAGCCCTTATTTGTGGTGTTTGCTGATTTCGGAGGTGTATCTCAAACAGGTTTGTTTTTTTTTTTTTAAGAGAAAAGGACCTACTTGTACAAAAATATTTCTAGCAACTCTTTTTGTGGTAAGGAATTGGAAATTGAGGGGATGTCCATCAGTTGGGGGATGGCTAAACAGGTTATATACTATTGTGATAGAATACTATTGTGCTATTAAAAATGGCAAGAGGAATCCAGCTATTCTGGCTGGCAATTTGGAATCATGCTCAAAGGGCTATAAAAGACTGCCTGCCCTTTGATCCAGCCATAGCATTGCTGGGTTTGTACCCCAAAGAGATCATAGATAAACAGACTTGTATGGAAATATTTATAGCTGCGCTTTTTGTGGTGGCAACAAATTGGAAAAGGAGGGGATGTCCTTCAATTGGGGAATGGCTGAACAAACTGTCGTATATGCGGGTGATGGAATACTATTGTGCTAAAAGGAATAATAAACTGGAGGAGTTCCAGGCGAACTGGAGAGACCTCCGGGATCAGATGCAGAGCGAAAGGAGCAGAGCCAGAAGAACATTGTACACAGAGACTGATATACTGTGGTAAAATTGAATGTAATGGACCTCTGTACCAGCAGCAATACAATGACCCAGGACAATTCTGAGGGATTTATGGTAAAGACGCTACCCACATTCAGAGGAAGGACTGCAGGAGAGGAAACATATAAGAAAAACATCTGCTTGAACACATGGGTCGGGGTGGACATGATTGAGGGTGTGGACTCGAAACTACCACACCAATGCAACTACCAACAATTTGGAAATTGGTCTTGATCAAGGACACATGACAAAACTAGTGGAAATGTGCGTCGGCCATGGGTGGCGGGAGTGCGGGGGGGCGAGGGGGAGGGGAGGAGCATGAATCATGTAACCATGTTGAAGATGAATATTAATAAATGTTTGAAAAAAAATAAAAAAATATTCATTGCAGCTCAAAAAAAATGGCAAGAGGAAAGTAAAAACATGAATCATGTAACCATGGAAAATATTTCTAAAAAAATAAAATATTAAAAAATTTTTAAATGACAAGCAGAATGATTTTAGAAAAATCTAGAAAGATTTTCATGAACTAATGCAAAGTGAAGAGGGCAGAACCAGAAGAAATTGTGCACAGTGACAGCAATACTTTTTGATGAACAATTGTGAATGACCTAGTTATTCTCAGCACTGCAGTGATCCAAGACAATCCCAAAGACTCATGAAGAAAAATGCCATCTGCCTTCTGAGGAAAAACTGATGGAATCTAAATGCATACATACTATATTTCACTTTCTTTCTACTTTTTTCCTTTGAGAGCTCTTCCACAAAAAGACAAATATAGAAAAGTATTTTACATGATTACACCGGTCAAATCTTTATCATATTACCTACTGTCTCAGGGAGGGGAGAAGCATATGAGGAAATGAAGGAGGGAGAGTATTTGAAATTCAAAATTTTCAAAATAAGAATGTAAAAACTTTGTTTTTACATGTAATTGGGATAAAATGAACTTATTTTTTAAAAGATTCTTTTTTTGGACATGTGGGATTTTTTTCCTCTCAAAAAACTTCTTAGAATACAAGATCATAGAGTTGGAGGATTTGGAGATAGAAGATTACCTAATAAAACATTTATTTTACAAATAAGGAAACTGAGTAACCTTTTCAAAATCATAGGCAGTAAGAAGTTGAGCCTAGATTCAAAACCAGGACCTTAGGTGAGAGATGGAGGTTTATTTCCACTCTTACCTCAATCCTGGGACCCTGCTGAATCCTCTGGCTCCCTCCCCAGGTCCTGTGTGACCTGGTCTAACACTGATTCTCAAGCCAGGAGAGTGACAAGACACTGCTATCTTCCTGGTGGAGCTTGCCCTTCTGATGACTCCAGAGTCAGGATGCCTAAACTGGAAGCTTCGCTCTGAACACTGACTAGCATTGTGACCTAGAGACTCAGTTTCCTCCACTGAAAAATGGAGGAGAAAAAGGGATAACAATGGGAAAAATAATACTTGGACTCTCTGCCTCCCATTGCTGGGCAGCAGATTAAGCAAAGTAAAGGATATTAAAGCCCTTTGTAATCATAAAATTCTGAAGAAATGGGAAGGGTATTATTCACTGTGGGTGGGTAAACCACAACAGACCAACATATCCTGTTCCCAGGAGCCCAGGACGCCCATCTCTTGTGCCTCAGGAGGCCCATTATCCATATTTATCTCCTGTTTTCCTCCATTAAGCCCAATTTAGCTGCTACATTTTGCCATAAGTAATTTAGAAGAGCCAAAAACATGACCCCCACCCCCACTGCCAATCTTGGCAGCTACTCCAGGCCAACAGCAGCAGCCTGGTCTGAGCAAAGAGAGGGATAATTCAAGAGTGAGGAATTTATCAAGGAATCAGTGTTCAGGTTCTTTGAAAAGGCCCAAAATATAGGCTCAGAGTCTAGGGCTGAATCAAGGGACCTGGGGTCCATCCCTTAAGTGCTGTGAGGCCTTGAGCAAGTCTGTATCCTTGTAGAGAATGGAGATAATTAATCATCATTGATCTACAAGCAGACCAGTAAGTGACACTGGCCGAAAAGTTCTTTTTTGCATTTGAGCCTAATAACAACCCCATGAGTAGGTGACTCCATTTTGCATATGAAACAAGGAAGGCACAAAAAGGAGACACTAATAGCAGTTCCCATACACAACACTCCATCTCTCCTCTCTGTTTCTTTGCACTGGCTGTCCCCCATGAACCAAATACTCTGCTCTTCTCACCTCTGATATCTAGCTTTCCTGACTTCCTTTGAAACAACTCAAATTCCACCTTCTACAAAAGACCTTTCTGGCCACCCAGCTGCTAGTGCCTTCTCCTCCAAGATTACCTTCCATCTACTCTGTAAATGTGTATTCTTAGTTATTTACGTGTCATCTTCCATTAGAATGTGAGCTCCTTGTTTGCAGGGACTAAAGAGGGTTTTACTTTTTTTTTTTTTTAATAGCCAGTGCTTAGGACTGTGCATGGTATACAGTAGGTGATTAATCAGTGTTTGTTTACTTACTGATCAACAAAGCCCATTGTAAGCTCTGGGGCATCTTTATCAAAAATTCCATTCCCACTGAAACTCTGGGTTCCTAAAGCTTGCCTATTTCTAACTTATTAGGAGTCTAGGGGTTCCCTTGAGGGGGCTATGGGTGGTTTTCTAATGATGTTGCCTAAAGGCCCCACTAGTGGGTGTCTTCTCAAGATTATCCATTGAGGATCATTTATTCAATCAGTATGATATAGCTTCTGGAAAAGGAGATATTTATTAAGTGTATTTACCACAGTAAAAATAGTTTTACGCTCTCCCACATGTAAGTATAGAGTCCAGGAGAAAATTGTTTTGAGCTTAGCGAGCATATGTGGCAAAGAAATAGCATAGCTCCTAGAAGTCACCTTCTTTTATTTGTGATATGCTCAATAACTTCCCCTTGATCACTGTGTAGTTTCTTTTCTGGGTTCCTTATTGGGTCATTAATCCAGTCTCTCCTTGGCTTTGGATTGGCAGACATTCCAAGGATGATGCTAGAATGCCAGTGGGAAGATGGGATGGATATTGGGGAGAACATAGCATAATTGGAGCTAGAATATATAGCATTAAAAAGATACTCCTAACTCTTTGGAGATATCCCAAGAGCACTCGGGCTGTAATGGCAAACCTATGGCACATGTGCCAGAGGGGGCACTCAGAGCCTCCTCTGTGGACATGTCCACTGCCACCCCAGCACAAAGTTCAGCAGTTTGTTACTAGAAAACCAGAGGAACATAGGGCAGGGCTATTCCCCTCTCCCTTTCCACGTGTACCTGAGGACATCACTTGCCCTTCTAAAAGGTTCACCATCAGTGGCTAGGGGGAAGATTAGTCCTCCATTGGGAACCCATCTTGCCAGTGAGAATGAGAGTTGGATAATGACCCCAGAGTCTATATGGACTACATAACCAACAACAATAACCGTGGGCTCTTGTCTTCTCTATATTTTTCAGGCAACCATTTGATGGTAAAACTAAGATTTTATAAATAAGCTTAAATTCAAAACCAGCCATCTTTCCCTGTTTGTCATGCAATTCAAACATTTGCTGACTAAGGCACTTTTTAGGCTTGATTTGTACCAATGAAACACATGTGTAAAATTGTTTTAATCAGTGTCAGTGTCATCACTCCTATCTTCAATACATTTTTCACTATCAAGGACTTATTTAAATAAGTAAGGATTAAGTCATTTCAATTGCATGCCATATATTTTTCTTCTTTCTAGCTTTATACAAATTCTTAACTTTGCTCTAACAAGCCAGTGATCTGACTGAACTCAGGACACTAACTCAGGTAAAACTTTCAAATTAATAATACATCTTCTGTCTGTCAAAATATAATCAATTTCATTCTTAAATTATTATTCAGTGCTTATCATGTCCAGAGTCTACTGATCCTTTTCTCAAAGAAACTTTTCATTTTGTAGAGGATCAAGGCTTCTGAATACTCTAAATGTCATTGGGAAGAGGGATGTTTGCTTTTCAAGAGAGGAATAGCAATACAAATCACAGTATAAGAGTGTAATGGGATACTATTGTGCTATAAGAAATGATAAAGAAATTCAGAGAAACCTTAGAAGACTCGTACGATCTGAGGCAGAAAGAAGTTATCAGAATCGGGAAACCAATTTATAAAGTAACAGTAACATTGTAAAGATTAAAAAAAAACTTTGAAAGACTTGAGAACTATGGTCAATGCAGTGATCAACCACAATTCCAGAAGACCTATGATAAAGCATGCATGCTACCAACCTCCTAACAGAAAAGTGATAGACTCAATGTGGAATAAGATATATATATATATAT
>NW_025376122.1:0-1436 GCF_016433145.1 Gracilinanus agilis
ACAAGAGAAAGAGAGAGAGAGAGAGAGAGAGAGAGAGAGAGAGAGAGAGAGAGAGAGAGAGAGAGAGAGAGATTCATGAAAAACAGAGGATGCAGGAGGGAAGTACAGAGTAATCATAACTGTGAATGTGAATATGATAAACTCACCTCTAAAAAGGAAGCATATATTCGAAAGGATTTGAAACCAGAATCCAATAATTAGTTGTTTACAATAACACACTTGGAAAATGAAAGACACATGAGTATAAGGTGGAGCAAGAAGCTATGTTGCTTCAATTGAAATAAGAAAGAAGGCAGGGGGAACAATCATGACTTCAGACAAAACAAAAACAAAAACAACACCTAATTAAAAGAGATAGGCAGGGAAACAATATTTTGATTAGAAGTACCAAAGACAATAAAGTAATTTGAAACATTTTTACAGTACATTTCTCTAATAAAGGCCTCATTTTTGAAATATATAATGAAATGAGTCAAATTTGTTAAAAAATAAGAGCTATTCTCCAATTTACAAATGGTCAAAGGTTTTAAACAAACGGTTTCTAGAAGAAGAAATCAAAGTTATTTATACTTATGAAGAATGCTCTAATCATTATTTTTTTAAATTTAAACATTTATTAATAATCATTTTTAACATGGTTACATCATTCATGCTCCTACTTTCCCCTTCACCTCCCGCACTCCCCCCACCCATAGCCAATGCTCATTTCCACTGGTTTTGTCATGTGTCCTTGATCAAGACCTATTTCCAAATTGTTGGTGGTTGCATTGGTGTGGTAGTTTCGAGTCCACATCCCCAATCACGTCCACCCCGACCCATGCGTTCAACCAGTTGCTTTTCTTATATGTTTCCTCTCCTGCAGTTCTTCCTCTGAATGTAGGTAGCGTTCTTTACCATAAATCCCTCAGAATTGTCCTGGGTCATTTTATTGTTGCTGGTTCAGAAGTCCATTACATTCGATTTTACCACAATATATCAGTCTCTGTGTACAGTGTTTTTCTGGCTCTGCTCCTTTCACTCTGCATCAGTTCCTGGAGGTCTCTCCAGTTCGCCTGGAACTCCTCCAGTTTATTATTCCTTTTAGCACAATAGTACTCCATCACCCGCATATACCACAGTTTGTTCAGCCATTCCCCAATTGAAGGACATACCCTCATTTTCCAGTTTGTTGCCACCACAAAAAGCTCAGCTATGAATATTTTCCTACAAGTCTGTTTATCTATGATCTCTTTGGGGTACAAACCCAACAATGGTATGGCTGGATCAAAGGGCAGGCATTCTTTTATAGCCCTTTGAGCGTGATTCCAAATTGCCAGCCAGAATGGCTGGATCAGTTAACAACTCTACCAGCAATGCATTAATGTCCCAATTTTGCCACATCCCCTCCAACATTCATTACTCTCCCCTTCTTTCATTTTAGCCAATCTGCTAGGTGT
>NW_025376123.1:0-5485 GCF_016433145.1 Gracilinanus agilis
GAGAGAGAGAGAGAGAGAGAGAGAGAGAGAGAGAGAGAGAACACTTGAAATCTTGAAAAAGGAAAAGATTCCTAAGGCTTCTGGCTGCCCCTCCTAGAAACGATTATTCTTTTGTTCCAGCAGAGGGTGCTCCCTGGCAACGAGCCCAGAATCCACAGGTGATCGTGCTGTTCAGAAGGTGCCCAAAAAGTTCTGGGGCTCTGCTGGATGAGGTCCAGCATGGGGGAAACACCAAACATCAAGAATCTTTGGGGTCTCCCATTCCATCTTTGTTATTCAACACAGAACATCCCTTTGAGAGCAATGGACGCTGGTCTGCCCAACTCACCTGGGAGGAAAAGAGCAGATTTTTTTTTTTTAATGAGAATTCAGTGGAGAGGTCAAACTATTCTTGCCATGTTCCTCCTTGAATCTGTTTTTATCAAAAGGACTGAATGACTCAAGGAAGGACAGTGGAGATGAATTCCAAAAACAAGCTTCCTGGCCTCTTGGCCATCTTTTCAGCATTTGCAAGTAAAGATGGAATGTGGAACAAATCATACGAGAAGAATTTTTGTCTCTCATCTTTGCTGAATACTTCAAGAGCCCCTCAGAATTCAGCTCTGCCTCATTCTAGGTCCTAGAGCAGTGTGGGAGACAGACCAAGTGATTCATAAGATCACTACTGGGAGTTGCAGCTGTTTTTAGGACAGAATGAAAAAGAGGCTGAGTAAGCTCTCAAAACTCGGCAAGAAAGATGTGTGTGGTGAGGACAGCAGCCCTATGAAATGTTGTTTCCAAAAGGTTCTTCTCTTCAATGCTTCCCCTTCTCCTTTCTTGGGGAAGCAGGAGATCGAATAGGCAGCATTGGTTAAGGAAAGGCCTGATGGAAAGTCCAAAACAGTTCACCCCAGACCAGAAAATTTCCCACAAAGCATTTCAGGGGTTCCTTGGAAAGATGAGTCTGTTGGTTGTCGCAAAATGAACGACATGCCTTTTTAATCATGGAAAGGGACTTAAGCAGGTTAGTGAAAAATGAAAAAATAAAAGTCACAGGTCTAGTCTTGGCCAGCTTCTGTTGAAGTTATTAAATTCAAGTGAATGAAAAACATTTTTACCCTAAAGACCTTAGCAAGAATGAAAATATTTTTATAGCAGCATTATCATTGCCAACCCTCCCCAAAAAATCTTTAAGCAAATGAATGTTCAATAGTGAGGAAATGGTTAAATAATTAATATAATGGCATTAATTAAATTAATGTCATATGTAATGTGTGCATACTTTATATAATATATAAATAATAATAAACATGACTAATAATGGCATATTGTCATGCCATTTGGACTGACATGCATAGCACCCTCCAAGGTAACTTCTCCTGCTCCCACTGACATGAGTGGCCCAGATCCCCAAAGGGTGACGACTTCTCCCCTCAAGGTAAGAGGGGTAATTCAGAGGGCTGGTGTTTCTAGTTCTGTCAATCATGAGTTCTTGTGCTTGAAATGAAACTGGAACATAACATATCTGAAAAGTGGCCATTCAGCCTTCCCTTGCAGAACTCTTAATGAAGAAGAACCTCCGACTTCACAAGGCTACTCATTCCATTTTGGGGCAGTTCTCATCAATGCTAAGTTTTTCCCACTTTCAAGCCTAAACTGGCCTCTTGGCTATTTCCATCCATTGTTCATATTTCCTCTTATTCATGACAGCCCTTCAAATATTTGAACACAGCTGTCATCAGCCCCACGAGTCTTATCTCCTCCAGGTTAAATATCCTCAGTTCCTTCAATTAATCCTCATCTAACACTAACATCTAGACTCAAGGCCCTTCACCATCCTGGTTGCCCTCCTCTGACCACTCTGGAGTTGAGTGATGTCCTTCTTAAGCCGTGACTCCCAGAACTGAACACAATTCTCCAGATAAGGTCCAAAGAGGGCAGAGGGCAGTGGACTCTCCTCTCCATGTGCCTAGAAGGGATGGATCTTTTGAGGCTACCCAGGATCATATTAACTATTTTGGCCACCACCTAACTTCAGATCTTTTCCAGAATAACCTCTTTCTACTCACACCTCTTCCATCTAATCCTTATGGCCTCAATGTTATTTATCCAAAGGTAAGCCTTTACATTAATCTCAGTTTAATTTGATAATAGAGAAAGCCCAACACCCTCTGATGTCAAGATCCTTTTAGATCCTGATTCTATCATCTATCATGTTAGATCCAGTATAATGTCATCTCTATTGGTCACTATTGTTTCTTTCAGTGAGCTCATTGCTTTCATGGGATAAGCCGCTCTTAGATTTATAGGAATTTATTAGTAAGAAATTCCTTCTACCATGGCAAAGAAGTTCCTGCTTGAAAACTTAGACTTCTTCTAGACTTAGCTGAGACACTGGGGTAAAGTGACTTGCCCAGGGTCACACAACCTCTAAATGTTAGAAGTACAATAAGAACCCCAATCTTCCCAACACTTAGGGTAACTCTCCATACATTATGTCATTGTTTCTTATATCTGCATCTTTCCATTCTGCTCCTGAGTAATTATCACAAGAGTATTGACAATTTGGGGTTTATTGTTTCTGTTCTAAATCATTGCTCATATTAATAGCGATGAAACAAATCTATAAAGCGTAAACAATAAAGGCAATATAATACTGTGGAAAGGATAATGAACTCAGGAGTCAGAAGACCTGATTTAACATCCTGCTCCTTACTGTTAAGTCACAGCCCCTTTATGGGCCTCAGTTTCCCCAGTTATAAAATGACAGCACTGGAATAGATGATCTCTAAGATCGCCTCCAGATTTGAAGAGTCTGTGTCTAAATCTCTCACATCATGTTACGCAGAAAAATATAAAAATAAAGTGTGAGGTTGGGCTACAAGTTTAATCCCAGTCATCTGAAGGCAGAGATGAAAGAAATGCTTGCCACAGACACAAAATGGCCATTTCAGGCTGCTGATCAGTCTTTGATTATTTGGCATGGATTTAGGACATGAACAGAAAGGAGAAGCCAGAAGACCCACACCCACTGGAGCAAAGTGAAGAGACTGCTAAAAGTCTGTTAGAATACCAGCTTCCCTGAACTCTCCGATTCAGGCTCAAATTTCCAGAGACTTGCTCCAGTCTGGGGGTGGGGGCAGCAGGATGGTGAGAGGAGCCATTCAGTAGATGACGATTTCCAAGCAACGGAAATAGGAATCAAATGCTTTCTCCAACGTAAGTGTATTTTTGATCCTACTTAATGAGTGGACAAACAACCAAATTTGCCAGTGTGGTTGAAGCCCCCTGGTGGAATCATATTTTTTAAATGAATTTGAAGGCTGAAACTTTAAAAAAAAAAATCCTTCTGACTAGGATAAGCTCTCCACAGGCTGATGAGCAGAGGACAAATTTAGCTGGATCCCTTTTATTTGAGCCCCAACAACCTGGTTAATGACCCCAACAATGACCTTATTTTATAACTAAAAATCAGAGCTAAAGAATCATTTTCTTTGAATCCAGTTTTCTACCACGACTTCCAAAGAAACACTGCAATAGCAACCTGGTCACGTTGTCTCTGGGTGTCCATTAATTCTGTGTTGCTTTAATATGCCCTTCCGAGTCTCTTATTGGAAGAAGGAAATTAAACAGCAGAGTTTACTTTACCTTTCTTTACTTTGGGGGGAGGAAAATGCTTTCCCATGTCCAAAGATTATGTCATGTATGGAATTCATGAGCCCAGTGCCAAGTTGGGGCAGGGGGGAGAAAAGGAGCCGATTTTTCTTTTTCTTTTTTTTTTTTTTTCTGGGAAAAATTTTAAAAAGCACTTTTTTTCTACACAGCGATTTTCCTAGACCCTGTCCGGATGCAAATAAGCCAAAAAAACGTGGCCTGTGATGTTTTTGTTGGTTGTTTTGTGTTGTTTGTGTTGTGTTTTTTTTTTTTTAACTCTCAGCAAAACTTTTTTTTATATACTTTCCCCCAACATGCATAGCTCGGGTCATTAATTTCAATGTCACATTATGGTTTTTGGCTGAACAGACAGTATGTATGTATGGATGGGAGCAAACGAAACAAATGCATTTTGTATTCAAATTTATACAACTCCATACATTTTTATGCTGTTTATTTGAAAATTAATTTTGGCTTAGGCCTCAGAGACAGCAAATGTTGTCAAGATTTGAGGGCTACCTGAAAAGCCTTGGGGACGGCATTACCCTTATGCATAAGAAACAGCAAAATAAAATAGAAATAAATGAATTTCCAAATACGTCATGGCTAATCCCTTGAGCTGACCTACAAATGAATTATGGAGGTTTTGCTACAGGACTGAGTAGATCGGGTGATTTCACGGAGAGATTTATCTTATTTTCCAACTTATTTTCATATCTTATTTCCTTTTCTTTTAGAATTAGACTGTAAATAAAAGAGCTAAGACTGAATGAAGCTCCCTTTCCCGGAACTCAGATTGGATTGATAAATTAAAATGGGGCGAGATGAGTTTTGTATGGCCCATCCTCAAGGATTTGGGAAATTTCGCCGATGCAAAACAAGGCATTAATTTGGAGAGGCCTTAGCTACTTACGATGCTTAGGGTTCTGACAATGATGAATGGCATCCCTCCAAGCAAATGGTAATTTCACCTTTTGTGACAGTACTTGAGAGCAAAAGCGACTTTTGTTAGAATACCAGCTACCCACAAAGACTCCGCAATCCTATTGAGCCAGAGGCTGTACCTGAATATCAGAAATCCTTCATTGTTTAAGTATCATCTGATATTCTTGATTGGTTCCAGACTGAAGGTTGCAGTTGAATTAGGGAGAAGGGAGAGGTTAAGTCCTAACCTTGAAAGATTTAGCAGCCATTGAAACACTTGCCTTTGGGCACTTATTGGCCTGTATTTATCAAAAAAAAAAAAAAAAAAAACTTTTCAATTCAGTGAGGGGAGGGAGACAACACAAAACTTGTCACATTCATCAAGTGAAGCCACTGGAAAGACATCTACAGAAGAACACCCCAAAAGCATAATCTTTCAGAAGAGCTGATAGAAATGGTAATTGGATGGGTCGGGAATTATACTGCCAAAGCAGGGGTAGTTCGGAATATAACTAAAACATCAAGGTCAAAAAAACAGAACAGAAGAACCCTTTTTGCATATTAAAAATGGACTCTTGCCTTTGATGGTAGAAGGAAAAATATACACATATACCTGTTGCTGCCCATAACTTACGTCTGCCCAGAAAGCTCTTAGAAAGAGCTCGAGTTTAGAAAACATTACAGATCCATCTCCCTGGCCACCCCCATCTCCCATTCTGTTCCTGGAGGAAAGTTTCACCTTAACATGTGCTCAGGAGGAATCAACATGGAGGGCCCCACCATGGTTTTTTAAAAGGAATAAATCAGGTCAAAGAGAGCATGGGGGGAGGAAGAGAAAGAGAGAGAGACAGAGACGGAGATGGGAGAGAGAGAGAGAGAGAGAGAGAGAGAGAGAGAGAGAGAGAGAGAGAGAGAGAGAGAGAGAGAA
>NW_025376124.1:0-3489 GCF_016433145.1 Gracilinanus agilis
GAGAGAGAAGAGAGGAAAGAAGGAAGGAAGGAGGGAAGAGAGAGAGAGGGAAAAGGAAGAAAGAGGGAGAGAGGGAGAGAGGGAAAGAGACAGACGCAGACACAGACAGAGACACAGACATCTAAGACACAGACACAGACACAGACACAGAGAGAGAAATATAAAAAACTTGGGATTCCCTTTCCCTTATTTTCCACATCCAGCTATGACAATAAGACCCTTTCTAGGCTGCAGGCAAAATGGGCCCCACTATATCAGCGATCACTTTCTCTCCTAGGTTAAGGAGCTTATATCAATTAGAGAAAAGTTACTGATAAAATTACAACAGCTAAAAGCCCCCATTAGAAAATTTTCCAGCATTTAGAAAGAGCTAAATCTCTGTCCTATTTAAATCTATATATTCTTTACCCAGCAACTGGCTTCCATCATTTCCTCTTTCCCAATGCAAAATTAATGTATACAAAAGTATAATACACATTAATCACCTTAGATCATGGGTTTTATGTAAGGGAAAGATCTTTCAAGGACAAATTAAATCAAAAGTTACAACTCATTCAAATAACCTGGAAATTTAGGAATAAAATTCCTTTCATTTTCAGGCTGAGATACCCTGGATGAGAGAGTGAGGGCTGAAGCAACTGCATCGTTGCCTGTTGTCAATCATTAGTCCAAATATTTGCCATCTCAGTAGTACCAGTGTTATCGCCCTCGTCTCTTGGAATCCTGTTAGAAAGCCTCTCTAACAGCCCTGATGTCTTCTCTGCTCTGTTTCAATCATTCAAAAACTCCTCCCACCTCAAGAATTCTGCCCTGGGATCAGAGATCACAACATTCTCAGGCTGCGGTAAGGCTAGGACAGAACTCTTGTCCTCTTGGTTTGGGGTAGCAGCACTTTAACCTTGCAGGGAAGTCTGAATAGCTGCTTATACATCAAATGAGATAATATTTGGAAAGCATTTAACATGATCTCTGTCACATAGTAGTATAAGTAGTATATAAATGCTTACCCTTCCTCCTGGTTATATACATACATACATGCATACATACATCCACATATATGTGCATGTATCCTTCTTTCCAATACAAAGTTGTTGTGGGGTTTTCTCCTGGCTAAATAATAAATCATACATGTAGGGGAAATTCATTGGTATAGTATATAGCAGGGAATCTCATTTATCTCAGTAACTCCAGTAAATAGATCTATAACCAAGAGGAATCATTGGTTTATATCCCTCACGCTTTGGATTTAGACTAATTTGACAGAAAGAAAAAAAATCTTTCTTAACAAGACAAATCAGGAAGCCACGGACATTTTTAGTCTTTTTTTCTCTTGCTGAGAGGAGAGAGAGGTAGTCCTCCTCTTTCAGATTGTTGAGCAAAAGAAAAAGACTCTTAATCAAAATGAAAATGGCATACATTCATGTAGATGTCAATATTGAATTTATAAAAGTTAAGAGAAGGAAAGTATATGGATGGATAAATACGATACGTATATATGTCTTTGGGCTTATAGATGTTTATGGGGGGGACATAGATATATACATATAGGCTAATATCTCTGTCACATTGTTTCTCTTTGTGAAGAGGGAACTCGGCTACTCTCTTAGGGATTATTTTAGAAATCCGAAGACGCTATTAATAACTTTGCCCTAAGATAATTATCTGAGGGAGTAGGAAGTCTATTGTCCATCATTCCCTTAAGGTCTTTGGCCACCAAAAATCTAAAATGAAAGAGAGAGAAGGAAAGTGTCAATATGTGCTATTCAGAGCAGTCTGAGAGGATTTGGAGTGTGAGGGGTGGGAGTTATTTTGAGAGAAGATCTAGAGATAGCCAGCCCCAGGGGGAAAAAAAAGATGGTTACCTGAGGGAGAATTTATTTATTAAAAAGCTGCAAAAGACTTTGTTGTTTTAGTGCCTGGCATAGTGGGATGTCCTGCATCCATGAGATAGATTGACAATTAAAGTAAAAATCTAGGAAAATCCAACATGCTTAGTCTGAGAAGACTTCCAAAAGGACAGAAATCTGAGGAAAGTAATTATTAGATTTGTTTGTTCTTATTCTGACCTTATAATAAAATAAGTAAATAAGTACTTCTTCGTATACTTTATATATTTCTACATACACATTAGTACATAAAAATACATAACAAAAATATAACAAAACCTTAGAATAAAATTGGCATTTCCATATATATAGCAGAACCAGAAAAGAGGGTTATATTATGAAACGGTAGATCTCTATTATATTTAACTACCAGAGGTTAGTTCCAATTCGATTTAAACACTTAACATCAATTAGCTTTTACAAAGATTTCATTACCTTCAGGACATTATAAGAACAGAAGCAACCCTGTCCCCCTAATACCAGTGGTCAACTCTCCTACATATATATCACCTCAGTCCCTGGGGAAATGGGACTCAAACTAAACCCAGTTTCTATAGTGCAATGAGCCCACCAAGTACACTTCCAAATGTGAGCATCACCATCGGCTGAGCCTGAGCCTTAGTTGTATCTGAGTTGGGTCAAGCAACTGGCCTGGTATTCCAGTCCTGTCCATCTAGCTTCCAGCAACTCCCAGACTTCTGGTGGTTCAAACTCTTATACTTTCAGAGATTACAGGGTCATCGTCATCTCTAATATCCTTCCCTGAAAATCAGGAAAGAATAGACACAATCTGGAACAGAAGAAACATGGGAGTCACTCACTGTTTCCAAGTGAGAAAGGGACTGAAGCTACTCTGGTACCCAGTAACTCATCCTCCTTCTTCTGTGCCTTCCAGGCTAAAAATAGCCAAAGTCCAGAATATCGTTTGGGCTGGCCAGTACACTTTGGATGAATTCCAGCATCGTAGCCAATCGATAGTCTTCATCTGGTTAGCAGACCAGAACCAATTAGAGGATGCCTATGTACATTCCAGATCTGGAAGAAAGATCCTTCCAGTGCATATCATAATTTTTTTTTCCCAAAAGCAATCTCATCAGCCTCTTCTACTTGGAGATTCCATCAGGCAGCCACACAGTGAAGGTTCACTGGTTCCCATTGCCTCTCCCCACCTCTCCCAACATACATACTCTTTTGGCTTTCCTTTTGTTTTTTGTTTTTTAATAATCCTCATCTTCTGTCTTAGAATTGATACTGAGTCTCAGTTCCAAGGCAGAAGAACAGTAAGGGCTAGGCAATTGGACTAGACAATAAGTGACTTGTCCAGGTCACATAGCTAGAAGTATCCATGTCCAGCTTTGAACCCAGGACTTCCTATCTCCAGGAAAATGTCTTACCTTTCTGGCTCTCTATCCACTGAGCCACCTAGCTGCCTCCCTTCCTTCTGTCCTGATCTTTACATAAAAAAGATACCTCAATGACCCTCTCGTATTTATTTTCTTTCTTGTTCTTTTCTTTTTATTGCTACTCTTGTCCCACCGTTCCACCAATGGAGAAAAATAAAAACAAAATTTAAATATATATATAATAATGTATAATATGATTT
>NW_025376125.1:0-4837 GCF_016433145.1 Gracilinanus agilis
TTTAATTTATTTAGTTTTAAATTTAATTTAAATAAAATTATTTTTTATTTCATTAATAATATTTTTAAACATTAAATTTTCTTTTAAATGGGAGAGTTCAACAAGAAACTAAACTTGATCCCAACAATTCACTAGATCAAGAGAATTTCTGTAACTAACATAATATATTAGAGGTCGAATTGTCTTATTTAAAGGTCATCCAGGAACTCTAGGGATATCAGGGTGGATGTATCCAGGTTTGGCGGCAACCTTGTGAGCTGAAGAATTGTTCAGATCCTGAATCCATGGAGTAAAATTGGAGCAAGAGAAGCTTCTTCATTATAGAAGATGCCCATAAGAGGATGAGGCCAAATTCCTGGCCCGGACTTTGAAGGAGGTAGAGCAGAAATGAAATGTAAACTGTCAGCCAAAAGTCCTGCAAATTGCTTTATGTTCTGACAAAGTTGAACCATCAGCCTCTCAGCAGACTGTAAGCAGTCATTAGTTGTTAACTAAAGGCCACTTTAAGTCTTTCTGATCATTCACAGTGAGTCTTTTATGTTTAGTGTTTATGTTGTGTGATGGAATAAAATAGCTGTCCCATATCTGGTACGCATCTGTAGATTTAAGTCCCCTATACTCTCTCCTTTGGGGAAATGAATCCTGAACCTAAGCCCGGAGTAATTTGTAGCCAGGATACTAATGTAGGAACCAAATAAACCAGGGAATATGAGAAAATAGAGCCTGCGCCCCTCTGTCCTTAGAGGTTGGGTGCCATAAGAACTGAGCTGGGTCTGGTGCTGAAGGGACCCCGGAGAGACTACAAGAGGGTATACAGGGCTCTAATATTATAATAGCATGAAAGCTTTCCAATTCTCTCACTGCCTCCTGGAAGAAATCTGTGCAACTCTGGAGCTCACACTTTGCCAGCTTCTTTTTTTCCCTTCTTTCCCCAATACTGAAAGAAATGAAGTTAAATGGAAAACTTGAAGACATTTTTGCTCTGGGCTATGTTCTCATTTAGCGCAAGCATTTACTCTCTTAAGATGAAGGAATATTAGTCACGTAAAGGGACTAAATGGAGATGAGCTAAAGGGGTGTGGGGGGAGTGCGTGTCTATGCTGGAGGGGGGGAAGGGAAGGCAGGTGGGGAGAGGAGAGGAGGGGTTGGGAAAGGCGAGACTTGAAAATCTCTTTCCCAAAGGAATCAAGTTAAGGAATAATAGCTGACATTTATATAGTAGTGTATAATTTTGAGAAAATGGGCATTTAACAGCAGCTTCGGAGTTAAAAAGATCTGAGTTCACACCTTACGTGTACTGGATGGATGACTCTGGGTAAGTCACAACCTCTCATCCCCCTCCAGGGAATTCTCTTTCTTTTAATGGTTTTTAAATTTTTATTTTGAATTGAAACATCAAATAAAATGGGCATTTTCATATACATGGTATAGCAGAAAAAGAGGATTTATATATAAAACTGAAGATTGCACTGATGAACTTTTTTTAAAAATATATAATAAATTTAATATATAACTGTCAAATGTGTCCTACTTATGTGTGATTCTTTCTGTTCTCATTTGTGCATTTATTTTTTATTTATTTAAACCTTTACCTTCTGTCCTAGAATCAATACTCTGTATTGGTTCTAAGGCAAGAGAGTGGCAAGGGCTAGGCAATGGGGGTTAAGTGACTTGCCTAGGGTCACCCAGTGTAAGATGGGATTATAGGGGAGATGCCAGTGGAACCCCAAGAAGGAGGATCAATTGAAGGCAGTTGGAACTAGGAGGATAAAAGGGGGAACCCCCAAGCAAGTGGGGAGTTGGTTTTGGGAGTTGTGAAGGAGAAGGAGGTGGAAGTCACCCAGCTTGGAAGTGTCTGAGGCCAAATTTGAACCCAGGACCTCCCACTTCTGAGCCTGGCTCTCAATCCACTAAGCCACTCAGCTGCCCCCCCCCATCCCAATTTGTGCATTTAAAAAGATGCTTCAATGCCACATTTTTTCTTTTATTTTTATTCCTTTCCTCTTTGGGTACTCTTTTCTGTATAGCTCAGCCCCCAAATTGGAAAAAAGAAAATCCAAACCCTTGTAACAAATAGGCATCATTGGGCTAAACAGATTCCTATGTTGGCCATATCTGAAAATGTAGGCCTTGATCTACATCTTCTGTCCATCATCTCTTCGTTTGGACATTGTGGTGGCATTCACCTCTGCAATATGGTTGCCCATTCCTTTGATCAGCTTCCTTAAAACTTTCAAAGTAGTTTTCCCTTAGTAGAAAAGCAGAAGAAAAACATAATGATTCATCACTTATTTATGAGTAGGATTTGGGGTTTTGGCTTTAAAAGATGACTCTATTACAAAAAATGAATACTATGGAAATAGGATTTGAGAGATAATCTACATGTACAACCTAATGGAATTGCTTGTCAGCTCCAGGAGGGAAGAGGGAAGAGGGGAGGGTGAGAACATGAATCATGGAACCATAGAAAAATATTTTTTAAACATTTATTAATATTTATATTTTAGAAAAGTTAACATGGTTACATGATTCATGTAACTTTCCCCTTCACCCCCCCACCCCCCCCCCCCCCGGCAGATATGCATTTCCACTGGTTTTAACATGTGTCATTAATCAAGACCTATTTCCAAATTGTTGATAGTTGCATTGGTGTGGTACTTTCGATCCCCAATCATGTCCTCATCAACCCATGTATTCAAGCAGTTGATTTTCTTCTGTGTTTCCTCTCCTGCAGTTTTTCCTCTGAATGTGGGTAGCGTTTTTTTACCATAAGTCCCTCAGAATTGTCCTGGGCCATTGCATTGCTGCTAGTACAGAAGTCCATTACATTCGATTTTACTACAGTATATCAGTCTCTGTGTACAATGTTCTTCTGGCTCTGCTCCTTTCACTCTGCATCAATTCCTGGAGGTCTTTCCAGTTCACATGGAATTCCTCCAGTTTATTATTCCTTTTAGCACAATAGTATTCCATCACCAGCATATACCACAATTTGTTCAGCCATTCCCCAAGAAAAATATTTTTAAAAATAATAAAAGTATATATTTGAAAATACATATATATATATATATATGTTTTAAGTTTTCCCTTATAATCGTTGTTATTGTATAAATTGTTCTCCTTAAGGAACTCTGTGCTGTAAGGTAATTCCTGAGGAAGCTTCTTCACTAGAAGTTCCTTATACTAGTGAAATCAGTCCATAACCATTATATGAGGCACCTATTATGTGCTAGGTATTGTGCTAAGTTCTGGGGAAAGGAAGAAAGATCAAGGACTTCCCCTGTCCTCAAAGGAGTTCACAGTCTAATGAGGGAGACAGCAAGAAAATCACTAAGTACAAACAAGCTATACACAGAATAAACTGGAGATAATGGCCAAAAGGAAGGCATTAAAATCTAGAGAGAATAAGAAAGGTTTCATGTAGAAGGTGGGATAGTTGGGACTTCTGGGAAGTTGGGGAAACTGAGAGAGGAGGCGTGATCAAGAGGGAGAGCATTCCAGGAATGAGGGACAGTCAGAGAAATTTCTAGGAGCATTTGGGGAGTAGAGAATAGAGAAATGGAGAATAATGCTTGAGGAAGAGGAAATCGGCCAGTGTCACTTGATAGAATAGGGAGGAAATCATGAGACAGAAGACTAGAGAGGTGGTAGCAGGGAGGCAGTCAATAAAAGAAAGGGCTTTGAATACCAAACAGGATTTTTTATTTGATCCCCAGAGATGATAGGGAGCCACTGGAGTTTATTGGGTGAGGGGGAAGCCAGCATGTGCTTTGGAAAGATCATTTTTGAGGGCAGCTGGGTAGCTCAGTGAATTGAGAGTCAGGCCCAGAGACGGGAGATCCTGGGTTCAAATCTGGCTCAGACACTTCCTAGCTGTGTGACCCTGGGCAAGTCATTTGATCCCATTGCCTACCCTTACTGCTCTTCTGCCTTGTGAACCAATACATAGTATTGATTCCAAGATGGAAGGTAAGGGTTTAAAAAAAAAAAAAAAGATCATTTTGACACAGGTTAGGTCTAAATACAAAGCTCTTCCCCTATAATACCTCTGACATACAGGTACTGAAGTTCCATTAACCCCATTTTATGAATCAAGAAATTGAGGTTCAGATAGCTTAACTGACTTCCACAGTCACTAGGTAGGATGTCTCTAAAAGTTAGGATTTTCCACCTTAAGTCTCTGTTGATTATAAATTTGGTGCCTTTTCTTGTACTCAGTAATGAAGGAAACACACACACTCTGAGACTGGGTCTGGAGTCAAATCCTGCCACTTTTGCTTACTACTGTTACTAGGAGTAGGTCCCTAACATGTGGCATTGGGGCATTATTGTGTGACACTAAGGGAAGAAAATAGACATCTCTAGCTTCTTCTTCTCCCATTCTTCTCCAGGGAAACTTTGTTTTCTGCCGGAAAGGAAGCAGGAGGCTGAGGACAGAAGCTTGGCCATTCTGCTCTCCCCAGAGAGAGGGGGTACTGGGCTAGAATGATATATATCCTCCCCCTAAACATTATTAGTTTAGGGATTAAGCTCTTCGGAAGTTGGACTCCAACTTCTGTATCTAAAGTTTGTCCTCTGCCCCGCCACATACCAATTCCATTATGAAACACCTAGCCAAGAAAATCCATTTATCCAATTTGATAGACTAACAGAAATGAAAGAAAGTATATACTTAGGAGAAGAGATACCAGATGATACAGAGAAAAGGAGAGCTCTACCATTGAGAGCAAGGTAATGTCTTCAATGAGAGAGAGGGAGGGAGGGAGGGAGGGAGAGAGAGAGAGAGAGAAAAAGAGAGAGAGAGAGAGAGAGAGAGAGAGAGAGAGAGAGAGAGAGA
>NW_025376126.1:0-4337 GCF_016433145.1 Gracilinanus agilis
CTTTCTCCTCTCTCTGCCTTTCTCTCTGCCTTTCTCTCTCCCTTCCTCTCTCCCTTTCTCTCTGCCTTTCTCTCTGCCTTTCTCTCTATCTCTGTCTGTCTGTCTCTTTCTCTTTCTCTGTCTGTCTGTCTGTCTGTCTGTCTGTCTCTTCCTCCCTATTCCCCTCCCTTCCTTTCATAAAATAAATGTCTAATATTCTGGTAGATAATGATGCTTTCCTGCTAATGCTTTCTAGGAAAGAAATCAACACATGGCCCCACTAATTTTCCTCTTTTTCAGTGGTTACCTGATTTTGCTCTAATTAAAGGCCGCTCCCTAGATTTAGGCTTATTTCTCCTGAGTCAAGTTTTTTCTCTTACTTTACACCTTGGATCTGTTACCTTTATTGATTTCTAACTTCCAACTTCAGAACTGTTTAGGAGTTCACTATCTTGATTTGTGGAAGGAACCTATGAGCTAAAGCCATGCTCTTTTCCTCATCTCCAGTCTTTTAATAAATGAATTTTCTAGCCATAACCTGTGACTCACATTGCAAAATATCCTCTAATTTCCTAGTATGCATACATATAGCTTAGAGGGATTGAAATCTCTATAATTAGCTTATCCAGATGTAACCTTAGGAAAATTAGCTCATGAGGTACGAACTTGAGTTATATTGATTTGTGTCATTTGTTCCTATGCCACCAAGCACAAAATGCATTAAATTAGAAAATCATATAGGAAACAATGTGGAATCAGGAGACAAGAAAGCTGGAATTTGTTTCTCTCTGTGTCACTGGCTAGTTGTGTGCAAATTATGACCTCTTTGACCTCTAACTTTGTCTTGGGTCAAATGAGGAGATTGAATCAAATATTCTCCTAGGTCTCTTTTAAATCTATAATTTTCTATCTCAGAACCTAATGTTTACCATGAAGAATTAGCTCTATTATGGAAGCATACTTGGAAATGCAAATTAAAACAGGTTTCATGGTGAATTCGTGGAATGAGAAGGTCCAGGTGCTTCTGTTAGCTGGTTTAGATTTTCTTTCATGCCAGATAATTCTGGAGACAAATGGTTCGCTCTTATTGCATTTCATACTGCCAGATATACAAAATCTTGCTGGCATCTCAAAACCAATGTGAGAGGCAATGTGGTATAATGAGGGTAAATACTGGCCTTGGTACCAGGATGTCTGGATTCTGTCTCCCTGTTTATGGCTAACTAGCTGTATCATCTCCAGGAAGTCACTCCAGGATTCCTTTCACTTATGAAATTTTATGGTCCAAAACAAAACCTATCATTTTCTTGCATCATCTCCATACCAATCATTTGGTAAAAGTGTCATTCTTCTTTCAGGCAGGCACCCATTATGGAGACATGAAAGTAATCTTTGTCACTTTTCTCTTCCTCATTCCCCAAACCCAATCAATTAGCACACTCTATTGCTTTTACTTTACAATGTTTCTTGGTTGGAATCTTTCCATTCTTATTGTCACCTTTCTAATTGTCACTCAACTTCCTCTTGTTTATTATAATAGTCTCTTAACAAGTCTTTTTGTCATTAGTCTCACAAATGCTTCCATCTACTTAACACATAACTATAAGAGCAGAATTCTTGAATAACTACTGTGATTTTATCACATCCTATATAGTAAAAAAAAAAAAAAACTTCACTAATTCACTATTGACTCCTAAGTCAGACCAAAATTTGGTAATGATGTTAAAGATTTCCCACAACATGGACCCAAATCACTTTTCTGCTTTCATTATTCCTTTACATGTTAACTTGAACCAATTTTGATTATTCAACAAAAAAATTATTATTCAATTCAAATTAAAAAAACATTATTCAACAAAAAATATTTTAACTATAGATCTGAATATATCGCTTCTATAATTAAAAAACTCCAGTGTTTCTCTGTTACATGTAAGATTGAATACATTTTCCTATTTGGTATTTAGAAGACCTCACAATTAGGTCTCAAATTACTTTTAAGTATTTACATTATATTACACCCCTTCCTGAGTTGTGTAGTCCAGCCAATCGGACTTCCTTGCTCTTCTTCATCGATGATGGTACATCACTTGTCTATGTGTTTCTGCTCTGTATAAATTACTTCCTCATTTTTAATACTTTGAATAACTTGCCTCCATCAAAACTCAGTTCCTGAGACAGCTTCTATATGAAACTTTTCTGGATTGCTTCAATTGCTAGGGTCTCATCCCAATTCATATTGCATTTATTTTGTACATGCATTTTGTACATTTCAAGGATTTGATCTATGCTCCATCCTCCTGTCTATACAAACAACTGAAGGTCACCCAGTCTGTACACTTAAGGATTATAGATATACTCCCAAGGGGAAGTGAGATTTTAAAGAAATACTTTTGACTTAAGTCTTCATTCTTCTATATTCCTTTCAATAAAAATGACTAAATACTAATATTAGAGAAGTATCATATAATTGTAGCATAGAAATTTAATAGTATTTCTTTCTTTCCTGGTTTTTTAGTTTATGTAATACTGCAATTAATTGTTCTTTGAAGGTTTAATAGAATTGGATTGTAAATCCATCTGGTCCCAGGATTCTCTTCCTTTTGGGAAGTCATTTATAGCTTGTTCAGTATCTTTTTCCCAAAAGTAGGTTATTTAATTTCTTTTTCTGTGAATTTTGGAAATTTACATTTTTGTAAATATTTATCTATTTCTTATAAGTTTTCGTTTTTACTGCCATATGATTTGTAAAAACATTCTCTAATAATTTCTTTTATTCTTTGTCATATATTGTGAATTTTCCTTCTTCATTTTTGATACTGGTATTCTGTCTCTTTAAATATTTTTGTCCTTGTTTATTCACTAAACTCAGTCTTAGTTTAAAAAAATTATTTCAAGAGATTTTTATTCCAGTTTTATTAATCTGTTTAATTAATTGATTAATTTCTGTTTTAGTATTTTTAGAGTATTTTTAAATTTTTTCATTATCAAGTTTTTTTTAGTTGCATGCTGATGAAAGTGTTTAGAGATATGAATTTTACCTTAAGATTTGCCTTGGCTGCATCCCAGAAACCTGGTATGTTGTCTCATTGTTGTCTTTAAAAAAAACAGCTGTTATTAATATCACTGTTTTTTTAATCAAAACATTCTTAAGGGGGGCAGCTGGGTAGCTCAGTGGATTGAGAGCCAGTCCTAGAGACAGGAAGTCCTAGGTTCAAATCTGGCCTCAGACACTTCCCAGCTGTGTGAACCTGGGCAAGTCACTTAACCCCCATTGCCTAGTCCTTACCACTCTTCTGCCTTGGAGCCAATACACAGTATTGACTCCAAGATGGAAGGTAAGGGTTTAAAAAAAAATTCTTAAGCATTAAGCTACTTAGCGTCAATTAATTTTAGCCTTTTCCTCAGCAGTAACTTTAAAAATATATTTCTTGTTTTATTGTTAGTAAATGCTTTGTTTAATATGTATTTCTTCATTTTTGTGAGGCTTTATAAAATGATGAATTATCAATTTGTGCAAGTGTTATATGCAGTTGAGAAATATACACACTTTCTATATCCTTCAAATTTGCCCAAATATCTATCATATCTACCTTTTAAAAATTTATTTTTATTTTCAGTAGCAAATTATTTGCTTTCCTCTAGCCCCTGTTCTGTCCTTTGAGAAGGTAAGAAATAAAATGGCCTATTTTACATATGCAATCATGAAAAGCATATTTTCACACCAGCTGTCTCCACCCCCCAAAAAGAAGAAAAAATAAAGGAAAAAATATTCTTTTATTTACACTCTGAGTCCATAGGTTCTCCATCTGGAGGTCAATATCATGTTTCCTAATGAGTCTTTTGAAATTATGTTTAATCATTCTATTGAGTTATTGTAGAAGTAATTTCTTAATTAGTTATCATTATGATATATTGTAATTACTGTAGACATTGTTTTCCTGGTTCAACTGGGTCTACAACCAAGAATCAACAACTATCCAGAAAAACTGACTATATTATTACAAGGGAAAATATGGTCATTCAATAAAACTAAGGACTTCCAAGCATTCATAAAAAAATAAAATAACCGGACTTTAACAGAGATTTTGCTGCCCAAACACAGAACTCAAGAGAAGCATCATAAGAGAATGGGGGGAAGGGAAAATAATCTTTTCTTTAAGGGACCCAATAAGTTCAATCAATTTGTATCCCAAGAAGAAAAGGAGAATTGAAAAATATTAAAAAATTGTTATTACCAATAGAGTAACTAGAAGAAGTTTACATATGGGGGAACAGTGACAATCTATATGGGATGAAATGTCAAGCAATATATATATATATATATATATATATATATATACACACACACACACACAAAA
>NW_025376127.1:0-3325 GCF_016433145.1 Gracilinanus agilis
AGCCCCTCAGCCCGCGCCACCTGCCAGCACCTGCCGGCGGGCCAGAAAAGGCAGCGGCGCCCGGGGGGGAGGGGGGCCGCCGGCTGGGACCCCCGCAGCCCACCCCCTCCCTCCCCTCCTCTCCCCTCTCCGGGGTCTTGGCCCAGGTGGCTGCCCCCTAGGAACCGGGGCCCCACCCCCCAAGGTCTCCTGGGAAGGGGGTGCCGAGGCAGCGCTCCTCCAGCTGGGGGGCGGGGGCTCGCTCCCGCTTTCCTTCCCCCCGTTGGGACAGCTCCCTCCGGCTACACCTGGGCAGGGGTCCTGCCCCCCTCCCCCAGGGGCTGCCGGGGGCGGGGAGAAGAGGAGGAGGGGCCAGGCGGAGCGGGGTGGGGGGGCGCGCTCTCTGCCCTCCCCTACCTGGGGGCCCAGAGTTGTGCTCCGCTTCCCCGAAGAGGGGCCGGAGGGAGGCGGAGGCCACCTTCATGGCTTGACCCCGGGGAGGCCGGGGGGAGGCTGGGAGAGGGCGCCTCAGTGGCAGCCTCTAACGCGGGCTGCCAGAGGGGGCATGACGGGCACAGGGAGGAGGGGAGACCCCGCAGGGGGTGAGGTGCCCCCGCCACACTCTCTCTCGCCCCATCCTAACCAAGGACGGCTTCACCCGGGCTTCCGGCACGCAGGGCATCCCAGGCAGCGGCGGCGGCAGACACCAGCCCCCCCGGGCCTGCCTGTCGGGGCCCCCAGCCCAGGAAGGCTAGTCTGGGGCCGCGGGGGCCGCGCACGGAAGACCCGGGGCCTAAGAGCCCAGCGGGCTGCGGGTCCCTGCTGGCTGCTGTCCAAGGGGCAGGGAGGAAGGAGCGGAGCGCGGGAGGGGAACTGAAGGGCAGAGAAGCCCCGGGGGCGCCGAGGGCACAGAGGAGCCCGGCGGCCTCCAGGAGGGCAGAGGACACCCGGGATCCGGCAATGTCGGGGCTGGGAGAGACTCTGCCCGGGTCTTGGCAGTGCCCTCCTTGGGGCGCCTGGAAGCCGTCTGAGGTCCCAGAAAAGGAAAGAGAATCCCGAGCCCCATAGCAGGTAGAAGCCGAGGCTGGATTCAAACTCAGGGCTTCTGCTGCCTGCCGGGATTGCAGCCTCAGAGGGTCCCCCCTCAGGTTGTAGAGGGGAAACTGAGACCCGAGGGAGGACGGACTTTGCCTGAGCAGCTCGGAGTGAGGGCTCCCTTCCCGTCCTGGGGCTTTCTGCCTGCTGGGAGGCTGGAGAGTCCAAAGGAAGGGAAGAAGGAGGCCCAGGGGGCAGCTGGCACCGCTGCGGCCCTTCTCCATCCTGGGCTTCTCCTAGCTTTTGGCATTTTCTCCCTGAGCCCAGGCCCAGAGCCCGGCCTCCCAGGCCTTCTGAGTGACAAAGTCCCAGGGTTCCAAGAACCCGTGACCCGGGGGTTCCGAGAACCCCGAGACCCCGAAAGC
The DNA here is from genome assembly GCF_016433145.1 of Gracilinanus agilis. Classification (NCBI taxonomy): domain Eukaryota; kingdom Metazoa; phylum Chordata; class Mammalia; order Didelphimorphia; family Didelphidae; genus Gracilinanus; species Gracilinanus agilis. Next base: position 1,440 of record NW_025376127.1, read on the forward strand.
CCCAAGTTCTCCAAGTTTTCCGTCCAAGTTCTATATCTGCTGGATGGTAGGGAGGTGGGAGGGAAGGGCTGAGCCTGAGCCCGGGGAGCAAATTGACCCTGAGCTGCTCCTCCCGGGATGGGAGCGGGGCCCAAGGCTGGCCCGGCCGGACCCTGGCCAGTCGCCTTCCCATCGGGCCCTTTCCAGAGGAGAGGAGATGGGGCTGCCCCTGGGGCTCCGGAGGCCGGCTCCCTGACCCGTGCCTCTGACTGCTGGGCACAGGGGGCGGGTGGGGAGCTCCCCCTCCCCATCCCGAGCCTCCCACCTGCCCTTCCCTGGTAAGCTCCGTCTCCCACCTCGCTGGGGCGGGCACCGGTGCCAGCCACCCACTCCCTCGTTCTCTGGCTCTCATCGGGCTCGGGGGTGGGCACGGAGGCTGAGTGAGAGGGGCCAGGCGGGGCACGGGGCATTTGGGGGGCTCTAGCTGGCTGGCAGTGCTCGGACTTAGGCCCAAGTTCAGCAGAGACGCCCTGGGCCATGGATTTGAGGGTCTGGGGGGGCGTCAGAGGCCCTGGCAGGCTTGGGTTAGTCACCTCATCCTGGCTGGGCGAGGGCACCAAGCTCTGGAGAGAGAAGCTCCTGCCCCGGGGGGACCGGAAGCAGCAGACGGAGGAAGTGACCTCCCCAGGGTCTCCAGGAGAGGCAGGGAAAGAGCATCCTTTTCATCTGGAGCTAGATTGGGGGATCCTCACCAGTCCAGCCCCTCATTTGGCAGAGGAGGAAATGAGGCCAATACAGTGACTTACCCAAAGTCACACAGCTAGAGAGCGTCTGGCCAGGATTAGAACCTCAGTTCTGACTGCACGTGCAGCCCCTTTCCCCTCTGGCTCTCCCCTGGGATGGGTCAGCCCAGGCGGTCAGCAGAGTGACCGAGCGCCGTAGGACCCTTCCCCACTTGCTCCCCACCTCTTTTCCTCATGGTGGAACCCGGCTTTTTAATCGCCACACAGGAACACGCAGCTCCACGGCCCTTAGGACAGAGACCAAGTCCAGCACCCATGGGACCGAGTTCGAATCCACCAGCCAAGGAGCGGAGGTCAACTTTGCCTTCCTCTGAGGTGCAGAGACCAGCTCCGGCCCCCGAGTCGACCCCAGTGCCCGCAGGGCCGAGGCCAATCGTGCCATCCCTGGGGTCCAGCCTGACTCCGTTACCAGCAGGGCTATGGCCAGCAACGTCTTCCCCCTCCTCTTCCTCTTCCTCCTCATCCTCCTCTTCATCACCAGCTCAAAGACCTTTCCCGACACCCCCCGTGGAGCAGCACCAGCCCTCCTCCTCTTCCTCCTCCTCCTCATCCTTCTCCTCCTTTTCCTCCTCCTCCTCCTCGGGGCAGAGGCCGGGCCCCTCGGCATCCCTGGAGCAGAGGCCGGTCTCGGTCTCCCCCCAGGGGCAGAGGCTGGCTCTGGCGGCCAGCAGCCATACTCCCGCTCTGTCATGCCCCTTGCTGTGTCCGGCCTCCTCGCCGGTGGAGCAGAGACCTCTGTCCCCCTCTGGAGAGCCATCCTGGGCGCCCCTGGAGCCCGGCCCGGCCCCGCCATCCAAGGAAAGGGTGCACACGGAGCCCAGACTGACCCCCTCTTCCGAGAGACTCCCGGGACCCCTGAGCCAGGGCCTGGGCCCGGCCTCGCCCGCGGGGAGCGCCCACCCGCCCGGCCAGGCTGCGCCCGGCCTCTCGCTGTCTCTGTCCTTCCGGCCCAGGCCCGAGGCCCCTCGGAACCCCAGTCCCGAGGACAGTCTCCTGCCCCGGCCGCCCCAGGCCCTGCCGCCGGACGCGAGCCAGAGCCAGGCAGAGGCGGGCGCCCGCTCGCCCGTCCTGCTGTCTCCGGGCTCCCTGCGGCCCCCCTTCCCC
>NW_025376128.1:0-10347 GCF_016433145.1 Gracilinanus agilis
TACATATATATATATATATATATAGAGAGAGAGAGAGAGAGAGAGAGAGATACAAAAAATTATCTCAAATCAAAATTATGCTTCTATAAAAACAGGAGTAATACAAGAATGCCCATCTTCTCCACTATTATTTTATGTATTTTTAGAAAGGCCAGCAATAGCCACAAAACAGGAAAAATAAATAAAAGACATGAAATAAGTAAAGAAGATGAAACTATCCCTATTTGCCAATGATGTAATGGTTTACTTAGAAAATCATACAGAATCGGCAACCATACATGTTGTGACAATAGTTTTAGTAAAGCTGCAATCTTCTACAGGCTATAAGATAACTCCCTACTCTTTTGTGAACTATATTTCTCTATAAAAAATAAAATTTCTAAGGAATTATAACAGGGAAATACCACGAAATCTATAAAAATGCATGAAATATTTTGGGGACCTATCTACCAAGGCATACAAAATATGTACTTATATTAACTCATGAAATGTTCCTTATAGAAATAAAGAACTTAAGTTACTGGGGGGGAGAAATATTCAATGCTCATGAATAGGCCATGCCAATACAATTAAAGTGACAATACTCCTAAAATTTTTTTTATGGTTTTCATGCTATACCATTCACACTATCAAGGGAATAAAAAATCATTTTGACACTTAAAAAATCTAGACTATCTTATAAATAATGAAAAAAGTGGAAATTATGGAAGATCCACACTTCTGTCTTAAACTATATTATAAAGCAGCAGCTGTTAAAACAATTTAGTAAGCACTTGATAAATCCTTTCTTAACTGATTGATATTATTCAAGAGACAATTACAATAATCAAGGAGAAACTGATGATATCTTGAACAAGCCTGTGACTGTGTCAGTTGAACAAAGGAAATAAGAGCTATTTTGGCTGTAGATGTGACAGGATTTGGCAAATGATTAGATATTAGGGAAGTTGTGGTTAGATCAGTAATACTGAATGCTTATAAGAATGTTAGTGTCCTTGAAAGAAATAGACTAGATCTCTGTGGTTCCTTCCAACACTGTCTCTTTAGAGCCATGGAAGCTTAATCAACAAGTGAGATGCCACTCAAAAGAATATATAATTATATAAAAATGGGGAAAAAACCTGATAGCCTCAATCTCTGAACAGTATTTGCTTATTTCTTTAGGTACTATATTCATTCTGTATATACTGAGCCTTAGAAAATTAACTTCTCAAGACAGGAGTAGCAGCCTATACAGGATTTTGTCACAGTCATACTTTTATTCATTCATTTATGCATTTATACAGACAGTATCTCTCCCACCACTTCTCTCAGTTTTCTAAAGTTGTGATTGATAATTTCATGAATCATCACACTGAAGTGTTTTAAAGTTGCTTTTCTTGGTATTATCCTGGTCATGATGAAAATTTTTCTTCTGCTTCTGCTGATTTCATTCTGTAATTAATTATCCCTTTATCTTAGTTTCTTCTTCAGCTTATTTTTTAGCCTTCTTTTTACTTTTTTTCCAGTTACTAAATAATCAAATATGTAATATCAAATGCTACTTGATTTCATTATATGATTTATGCTAGTGACTAAATGGACATGAACAAATGAAGAGACCTAAGTTGCAGAATTGCTGTGGCAACAGGCACCACCTAAACCAAGATGTGCTTTCCTACTAATGCTTGGAATAGGACATGAACTACCCTTCTCTTTGAGAGGTTTTTAGGCTCAACGATGCTGAACATATATGTCCAAGGAAAATATTTCTAGCCTCAGGAAGAAATCCTTATCCTGAATCATTTCTCCTGCATTATAGTGCCAGAAAAGTTCAAGATATTGAAGATTCTAGCTATCAGACAATGAAAATAATTTTTCTTCTGGATTTGTACATTGATATTTGTGCATTGGTTAGAAACTCACTTTCCACTTACAACATTAATAACCTTGGATCAGTTATTTAACTTCTCTAGACTTCAGTTTCCACTTCTATAAAATGATACAGTTAGTCTAGATTGAGTTCTTAAAGTAGAGTCCACAGACCCTTAATGGATCCATGGATAAATTTCAAACTCTGTGAACTTGGATGAGCAACAAAAATTATAGCTTTATTTTTGCTAACTGCTAATTGAAATTTATCATTCCCTTCAATTATAGACAGTAAACTTTTTTATAGCTGAAGAAATCAAGATGTAGGAAGTGTAGGTGACTTGCCAACATCACGAAGGTAATGGCAGAGCCAGGATTTCAACCTAGATCTTTTCCAAACCCAGCACTCCTTTCACTGCTGGTGTTTGCAAGCTGTCCAGTATTCTAAGGACTCTCAACATGCTTCTGAGGAAGCTTTCATCAATGATTCTACCAGTTCCTGACTTATCAAGTTCAGTTAGTGTTAAGACCCTTTCCATGAGTTTAGCTCTAAACACACACACACACACACACACACACACACACACACACACACACACACAACACACCACACACACACACACACACCCCAATAAGCTTTTCATTCAGAGAAATGCAGAACCTCTGAAAGAGTATAGTCAACAGATGCCAAATGAAGGAGCAAATGAATAGCTCTCTCAGGGCAAAGACAATTCAGTTCTCAAGTCATACAGCTACCCATAGATGCCATAACTGAAGTCAGCCCCAACAACCTTAACACTTCTAACTGTTCTCTCTAGGATGTACTTTGAGCAGGTCACATACTCTAGAAATTCAGACTGAGCTGCAATATTTTGTGTATCACTCTTATGATTAAATAAAGGGCAGATGTTACATGCTTTTAAATTTATCCTTCAGAAACTTGGTTATATCAAGCTATGTCAAACGGAGAACCATCTGTCTCAATGGTATAGACATTCATATGCCTGCAGGCAATGAGTTAGATCCTATGACTTCCTGAGTAGGGACAGCCTTAGGAGTCTATAGAGTAACTGTAAAGAAATGTTGTACAATTGAAAGAACATCCAGAAACAGTCCTTACTCTATGTTGCAAATATATCTCTCCCTTCCCTGCTTTGTCCAACTGCCCTTATTTCTATCAACATGAATTTATTCCATAATGTAGCCTGTATTTTCTTTAAAAAGACAACTCTACTATAAGAGGTAATACCTTCTGTTATTATCAGTCCTTCATACCTTAGTATGTTTTATTTGACTAGAATATTTATTTCATGGAAGTTAAGTGAGAAGAAGGAAGTAATAATTAATAATATGTAAAGAGAAATAATTTATGATTTTGAATCATTGAAGGATAGATGGAGAGAACTGAGTGCACTGTGAAATGAGGAAAACAACAGCCATGAGATATTTAGGTTTTAAGTATCCAATACAGAAGAAAGTGAGTATTGTTGAGGGCTAAAGACCATCTTTTTAATTCATGATTTTTGTCAAATCTTAAAATTTTATTTCAGTCCTTCTCTGTGATTCCTTATTTTTGAAATATAGGGCCTCTGAGTTCCTTTTCAATTTTGTGTTTTTATTGGTAGATCAAAACAATGGTGTAATAACAATTATTTCTTGAGGAATTAGTGAATGACTATATCAGTCATCCTTCTGTACAGTAAAAGGATTTCATGGTATATTACCACTCTAAAGATGCAGCTGATTATTCATGCAGCTGCAGATGATTATAATAAATATTATTTATATGGTATTTTAAATTTTGTAATGTGATTGGTGTATTATTTTATTCTCACAAAACACTCAGAAGTAGGTGCTATTATTACTCCTATTTTACAGAAGTGGAAGCTGATACAGACAGAGGTTAAAAGACATGACTGATAATTAAATAGTTAGTAAGTTTCTGAGGAAGATTAGAACTCAGGTCTCTTTGACTTAGGTCCAGTACTCTATCCATTGCACCATTTAGCTTCCAAATGATGAGATTAAATTATATTTCAGGCAAATTAGATCAGAATTTCAATACCTCCTTGTGCAAGCTAGTGCACCAAGCTAGCCTATTTGAAGGTCAGCAAACACTGTAAGAACCAGATTATCAGCCCTATACAATGCTCATTAACATATTTCTCTGCATCACTATCTCATCTCACTGATATTTCAAACTACTGCTTGCAGAATGAATCTGATGAATACCAACTCTGCAGCTGTGGGCAACCTACCCTTCTTTCTTTAATTATTATGTTTCATTTGACTTGTGCAGGATCACAGTTTTTGTTCTCTGGCCCAGGAAGAATTCATGTTTTTGGTAAGCAACATCCTAGCAAGGAACCCTTTTGGCTATATCATCAGATCTTATCAGTTCCATCTTGATAGAAGTATTCAGAAGCTTTTCATAAGAAAGAACAATGGTTTTAGAATCATAAGAACTGAGTTCGAATACGAGCTCTATTTTTTACCCTATTGTGATCTCATAAGTCCCATAAGTGGTCAAAATCTGTTTCTTTACCAGTAAATGGGAGTAATGATACTTTTACTACTTAATTTACAGAGTCATTGTGCAGAAGGTGATTACACATCATAAACTACTTGAAAAATGAGAGCTATTCTTGGCCCCAGAAAAGACATGAGGGAATTTCCCTCATACCCACTACCTTGTTTGCAGAAGCTAGAGATTCACAAGTATGAAACACTGCATATTACAAATATATTGATCAGTTTGTTTCTTCTCTTTTCTTTTTAAAGTAGTTTATAGAAAAGATGATTTCTCTAGGAGGGGAGAAAGAGATATACATGGGTAACCCTAGGCAATGTCAAAAGAAAAAAATGCCAATAAAATCTTTTCTTAAAAGAAAAATATATAAATGCAAACTGTTATTTTTATCTACCCTTCAACTCTAGGTACTCAACAAAGAATAATCTTTCACTTAATGCATAAAAGAGAATTCTAGAGAAGCCCAGGATAAGTGTTCAATTCTGGGTGTCATATGATAATCAAGTCAATTTTTTAAAATAGAATAAAACAAGCAAAAGAGTCACCAGGAAATTGAGGGTATTTTCTCATATGAGGGATAGTTGAAGGAACTAGATGTGATTGACCCAGAAAACAAAAGGCTTGACAAGGAAAAGATACCAGTCTATAATTAAGAATTCTGTTACGTAGAAGAGAGTAAAGTTTTTCTGTTTATCTCCAGGGAACGTGGGAAGGGTGGGGGACAAAAGAATATATCAAAAAGCAATAGGGAGCTTCTGGTTAAGATGGAGGCAGAGTAAGGAGCAGCTGCTCGATCTCTCCTAACCAAAGCACACAGGACTCCTCAAGGGGACACAAAAACAAGTACAGACAAATGAGGGAACCCCACAACAGGGCGCAGCATTGAAGGTACACGGAATTGGGGCATTTCCATGCTATAAAGGGGTAAAACAGCTCTCACTAAAACGCGAGAGGAAGAAGCCCCTCCACCCCTACCCCCCACATCACGCACAGTGCCAAGGCCTACGCATGGGAGTGAAAACAGAACTGGGGCAACCAGTAAATCACTAGCAGCCCCAGGGCTTGAACCTGTGAGCTGTAAGACATGGGACCCCAATTGGCTGGGGGGCTCGCACAGACTTTCCTTAAGAGTCTGCCCAGGTGAAGGCACTGCCTCGGGCACAGACAAAGATCTCTAAGGCAGGGACTTTCTCAAGTGTCTGGGTGGGTGAAGGCATTGCCCCAGGCCTGAATAAAGATCTATAAAGCATGGACTTTCCCCTAACATCTGTGCAGGTGAAGGCAGTGCCCCAGGCACGAATAAAGACCTGTAAAGTGGGTGAAGGCAGTCTCTTAGGAGCAAATAGAGATCTCCAGTGCAAGCTAGGACATAAAGTGAGGACCTGGTGCAGACGGGAGCGCAGCTGTGGAAGCAGCCCTCTGAGACCGCTGAAGGAGCCTCAAGCAGAGGGGCAGACCAGGGAGAACCAGGAGGCTTGACCCCGAGAACAAGGAGACCAGAGCCCTGGAGCTTAGAAACCACAGGGAGACCCTGAGTGTGAAGACAAAGCTGAAAAGGGGCAGGGCCAACACTGGCAAGCCATAGGGAAGCCCAGAAGAAAAAGACTATCAAGAAAAAGTCTGGAACACTCAACAACTTCTACACAGAGAAAATCCAGACAACAGAGGAGGAAAAACAAAAACCCAAACCTTCCCAAAACAATGAAAGCTGGTCACAAGCTATGGAAGAGTTCAAAAATGAGATGTTGAAGAAGATGGAAGAGATCTGGCAAGAAAATAACAGTTTAAAAGTCAGAATTTCCCAATTGGAAAGTGAAGCAAATCAACTGAAGACCAGAAATGACCAGATTGAAAAGGAAAACCAAAAGATTATAGCAGAAAACCAAAAGATCATAGCCGAAAACCAAAAGATTATAGTGGAAAACCAGTCCTTAAAGGCTAGAATTGAACAATTAGAAAATAATGATCTCTCAAGACAACAAGAACAAATATAACAAAGTCAAAAGACTGAAAAATAGAAGGAAACATGAAATATCTCAATGAGAAAGCAACAGACCAAGAAAACCGGTCTAGAAGAGACAATTTGAGAATCATTGATCTCCCTGAAAAGGGAGAAATTAATAGAAATTTGGACTCCATACTAAAAGAAATTATGAAGCAAAGTTGCCCTGAAGTTTTACAACAAGAGGGCAATATAGACATTGAAAGGATCCATAGATCATCCTCTACACTTGATCCAGATAAGACAACGCCCAGGAATATAATAGCGAAATTCAAGAGCTTCCAAGTAAAATAAAAAATTCTTACAAAAAGCCAGAAAGAGACAATTCAAATATCAAGGAGCACCAATCAAGATCACACAGGATCTGGCAGCCTCCACACTAAAAGACCACAAAGCTTAGAACAAGATATTCAGAAAGAGAGCTGGGCCTTCAGCCACTGATAAACTACCCAACGAAACTGACTATATACTTCCAGGGGAAAGTATGGGCATTCAACAAAATTGAAGAGTTCCAAGTTTTGCACAAAAGAGACCAGGACTAAAAGGAAAGTTTGATACCCAACCACAAAAATCAAGAGAAACATTAAAAGGTAAATAAAAAACAGAGGGAAAAGAAAGAAAACTCATAATTTTTTAAACTTGATTCTTTAAGAGCTTAAATAAGATCTAATTATCTGTATTACCATGTGGAGAAATGCTATGCATAATTCTCTGTAGTGAACTCTACTCACTATTATAATATCCACTATTATAGCAACCAGAAGAATAATTCATAGGGAGAGGACAGGATACTAAGAGGACACGGGGGGTGGTAAAGAGGGGGAATAGAAGGTGACGCCAAGAAAAATCTGAGTAAATAAGAAAAATAGGATATTCTATTATACACAAAGAGGGCATGGGAAGGGGAAAGGATAAATACTATTAAAAGAAGGAGAGGAAGAGAGGATTAAGAGGTAATAATCAAACCTTACTATCAGTGTAATCAACCTGGAGAGAGAAGAGTAGATTTATTATCCATCTGGATAAAAAACTCTATCTAACCCTACTGAGAAAGTCAAAAGGGATAAACCAAGGGGAGCAGGGGAGTGGGGAGGCCAAAAAAGGGAGGGGAGAAGAAGGGGGAGGGAATTCATTAGGCCTTTAAAAAACAAAAAGCGGGGAATAACAAGGGAGGGGGGGAAAAAGGAAGTCACTCAAGGAAGGGGATAAGGGATACTGGCTCAAAGCAAACCACTGGTGTAAAAGAAAATAGTGTAAGAAGAATGGGTGGGTCTAGGGGAGGATACAAAAATGTCAGTGAATGCACAACTGATAATTGTAACTCTGAATGTGAATGGGATGAACTCCCTCATAAAACGGAAGCAAATAGCAGAGTAGATCAGAAACCAAAATCCTACCATAGGTTGTCTACAAGAAACACATATGAGGCGGGTAGACACACACAAGTTTAAGGTTCAGGGTATGAGCAAAATCTTTTGGGCATCAAATGAGAAAAAGAAGGCAGGAGTGGCTATTATGATCTCTGACAAAGCCAAAGTAAAAAAAGATATGATTAAAAAAGACAGGGAAGGTCATTACATCCTGATTAAAGGCAGTATAAACAATGAGGAAATAACACTGCTCAATATGTATAGACCAAGTGGTATAGCATCCAAATTCATAAAGGAGAAACTGGCAGAGCTCAAGAAGAAAATAGATAGTAAAACCATAATAGTGGGAGATCTAAATATTCCTCTTTCAGATCTAGATAAATCAAACCAAAAAATAAATAAGAAAGAGGTAAGAGAGATGAATGAAGTCCTAGAAATATTAGAAATAATTGATATGAGGAGAAAAATAAATAGAGACAAAAAGGAATACACCTTCTTTTCAGCTGCACATGGCACATTCACAAAGATTGACCATGTAATAGGGCAGAGAATCATTGCAAACAAATGCAAAAGAGCAGATATAATAAATGTAACCTGTTCTGGTTAAGATGGCGGCAGTGTAAGGAGTGTAAGTTCGATCTCTCCTGACCGAAGAAAACAGGACTCCTCAAGGGGAAATAAAAACGAGTCCAGAGGAATGAATGAACCCCACAACAGGGCGCAGCATTGAAGGTACGCAGAATTGGGGTATTTCCACGCTATAAAGGCGTGAAACAGCTCTCACTAAAACCTGAGAGGAAGAAGACCCTCCCCCACCCCCACACACCGCACACATCGCACAACGCCAATGCACAAGTGTGAAAAACAGGACTGGGGCAACCAGATAATCACTGGCTGCCCCAGGGCTTGTACCTGTGTGCTTCAAGGTGAGGGACCCCAGGTGGCTGGGCGTGCACATGGACTTTCCCCCAGCATCCACATGGGTGAAGGCACAGCCTCAGGCCTTGACAAAGGCCCATAAAACACGGCCTTTCCCAAGAGCTGAAGGTATCGCCTCAGGTGCAAATAAAGATCTCCAGCCCATGGACTTTCACTACCTTCTGCAGGGGTGAAGGCAGTGCCCTAAGAGCATCTGCTCAGGCAAAGGCAGTGCCCTAGGCTTGAATAACAATCTCCAGCCCAGGTTTGGACCTCCAGTGAGGACCTGGTGCAGAAGGGAGCGTGGCTGTGGAAGCAGCCCCAAAGACTGCTGAAGGAACCTAGGGCAGAGGGGCAGATGGGGAACTACCAGGAGGCCTGACCCCTAGGACAAGGAGACCGGAGGCCCCGGAGCTTGCAAGGCCCAGGCAGACCCCGCGTGCAAAGACAAAGCGGAAAAGGGTGGGGCTAACAATGGCCAGCAATAAGGAAGTCCAGAAGAAAAAGAGTATTAGGAGAAACTCTGGAACACTCAACAACTTCTACACAGAGAAAATCCAGACAACAGAAGAGGGAAAACAAAAATCCAAACCTCCCCAAAAAAATGAAAGCTGGTCACAAGCTATGGAAGAATTTAAAAATGAAATGCTGAGGAAGCTGGAAGAAATCTGGCAAGAAAATAACAGTTCAAAAGGCAGAATTTCGCAATTGGAAAGTGAGACAAGACAACTGAAGACCAAAAATGACCAGATAGAAAAGGAAATCCAAAAAATTATAGCCAAAAACCAAAACATTAAAACCAAAAACCAGTCCTTAAAGGCTAGAATCGAACATTTAGAAACCAATGATCTCTCAAGACAACAAGAACAAATAAAACAAAGTCAAAAGACTGATAAAATAGAAGGAAACATGAAATATCTCAATGAGAGAGTGACAGACCAAGAAAACCAGTCTAGAAGAAACAACTTGAGAATCATTGGTATTCCAGAAAAGGCAGAAATTAATAGAAACTTGGACTCCATACTTAAAGAAATTATTCAGCAAAATTGCCCTGAAGTTCTACAACAAGAGGGCAATATAGACATTGAAAGGATCCATAGAACACCCTCTACACTGGACCCAGAAAAGTCAACACCCAGAAATATAATAGCGAAATTGAAGAGCTTTCAAGTTAAAGAAAAAATCTTACAAGAAGCCAGAAAGAGACAATTCAAATATCAAGGAGCACCAATAAGGATCACACAGGATCTGGCTGCCTCAACGCTAAAAGACTACAAGGCTTAGAATACAATATTCAGAAAGGCAAGAGAGCTGGGCCTTCAGCCCCGAATCAACTACCCAGCGAAACTAACCATATACTTTCAGGGGAAAGTATGGGCATTCAACAAAATTGAAGAATTCCAAGTTTTTGCACAAAAGAGACCTGGACTAAATGGAAAGTTTGACACTCAACCACAAATATCAAGAGAAAGATGAAAAGGTAAATAAGAAACAGAGGGAAAAGAAAGAAAACTCATAATCTTTTAAGCTTGACTCTTTAAGGGCATAAATAAGATCTAATTATCTGTATTACTAGGTGGAGAAATGCTATGTATAATTCTCTGTAGTGAACTCTATACACTATTATAATATTCACTATTATAGCAACCAGAAGAATAATTCATAGGGAGAGGACA
>NW_025376129.1:0-10397 GCF_016433145.1 Gracilinanus agilis
TTGCACAAACTTATTAGCCTCATTCTCTTCCAAAGTCATCCAAGTCCAGTGGCAAGACAAAAGTCAGGCTGACTGACAATGATCTGGGATGCATTGGATGACCTTGGCTTCTTCTATGTCTGACCATGCTCTAAGCACTCCACAGAACCTGTTTCAGCAGCCTTCATGGCCATTGGAACAAATTGTTCTCATCCTCCCATTCCCTGGGGGAAGTCTTCACAGGCTCGAGGTGGACATCCCCCTAACTCACTGATGGGTTTGAGTCCTATTGGTTACCCTCAACCTAGTTTAACCTGTCTGCTGACATGGTTTTACTTGGAGCCACGGGTGAGGGCTGGGGGCCAGGTAGACATCAAATGAGGAAAGCAGCCTTGAAAACAGCTCAACAAGCCCTCAAAAAAGAGGTGTTAGTCCTCCCTGAACACCTTTTGCAATAACTTTGATATTTACCACCTCAATGACCATGGTTGAGTTATTTAACTTTCCTATGACTTTTTTCCTCCTTTATAAATTAAAAGAGATTGTCAGAGGGGACCAGATCAGATGGCCTCCGAGGTCCCTTTTAGCTATATCAATGACCCTACTGTCTGATCATTTTTAATAATAACAGATCTCAGGCAATTCGTTTAGCCTCTCTATTCCTGTTTCTCTCTCTGTAAATGGAGGGGATTCGACTAGGTTGGCCTTTTGGAATCCTCTCAGCCTTGGATCTATGATAGGATCCTGTGCTCTTGAAGGGGGATTCTACTGCTCTCCTCACCCCATCCCACCTCCCACCAAGGACTATAGGCCTTGACCAGGGACCAGAGAGTCAATTCAAAGATCTCATTAGGAAGCTGTCTTTTAGAACCATGGTGTCAAACTTGGACAGAAACAGGGACCAGTAATGGTATATAAGGATCTCTGCAGGTTGTACGTTGACTTAGAAAACTGTATATTAAAAATATCTGTGCTCTATTTGTATCTTGACTTATTTTGTTTAGTATTTCCCAATTCCACTTTAACCTGGCTCAGACTATCCTGGACCTCTGGCCAGCAGTAGTGTAGATACCTCTGTTGTTTTGTACAAGGACAAAGGTCTAGCTGACATGAGACCTAGGTTTAAATTGTAGCTACTCTTCTCTCGTGTCACCATAAACTATCCACTTGGCCTCTTTGGCTTTGCTTCCTCATTTCTCAAGTAGGGATCATCATTCTTGCCTACAGGCATCCTGTTAGAAAGAGTGGCAGGAGGGGACATTGTCCTTAAATCTAAAGGAAGATTTAGGTACCCATTTTCCCTCTTCCTCACCCTGGCTGTGTGACCTCAGGCAAAGACCCTTTGCTTCTCTGTACTCCAAGTCTCTCTAATGTTTTTTAGTAGAGATGTGTAGTCAAGGAAGTACTAAATCTACCCAAGGAAGGGGCATTTCACACTGGAAGCTCCTGGTACCCATAAAATTATAGTTTAGAAAAAAAAATACACCCTCTATCTCACACGATTGCTCTGAAGAAAGTATTTTGCTAACCTTAATACTCCAATGAACAACGGGTAAGCTCTTAACATGAAATTATTAACATGAAATGATGGAAGTAGATGCTAAGTTGAAGACAGAGCTTTACACTATGGGACCATGTGTGGGAAGAGAACTGAATTTGTCCCTCTTCCAGATCTGATCTAAACAGCACGCTAGGGATAGAAGATTGTAGTTTTTGAGTTGAGAGGGACAAGGGGGTCATCTAATTCAATGACATCATTTTACAGAGGAAGAAAACTAAGATCCATGTAGGTTGTAGCCTGCCAAACCAAGGTCACCCAAATAAGAAGGAAGAGAGTTGAGATTCGAATGCACATTCTCTGGCCCAAACCCAGTTTAATAAAGAAAAAGGTTTCCCCAGTACCTGAAGGCTGGATAAAAGAAATGCTGTCTGCTACTGGTGGGTTTCTGCTTTTCCTGCAATGGGTTGGCCTCTACACAGAGAAGTGTTTTGTGCCAAGGAGTCTGGAAGACCAGGTAGGGGCAGGACAGACTTACTGAGCTCTGCAGGGCCACCAATCAGGAAATCGTCACAGGTCACAGAGATGGTGCAGAACTGGGCAGAGTTCAGAATCAGCCAGGCTTGTGTTGTCATGGTTACTGGAACTCTGGCCAATGTGGGTCACAGTGGCTGATCAGAGTCAAGGCAGGCATGCTGCAGGATTGGTAGTCGTGGCTATTTCTGTGTTTGAACAGAGTGGCCAATATTGACTGTGGTAGCAGAGCCAAGGCAAGGGGAAGCACACGGTTTCTGGCACGTAGAAGGAGGAAATCTGAAAAAGAGAATCCAAAGGGACCATTTACTTCAACAGTGAAGGAGGTCTCTCTCCCCTACCTTCTTGAATAGCTCAGAACCAACTACTAGACCTAAACTGTGAGCCTTAAAGAAGGCGGAGGTTCCTCATCTGAGGGAGAGAGAGACAGACAGAAAGGGAGACAGACAAAAAGAGACAGAGGGAAGAAGACAGAGAAAAGATGGAGAGACCCAGAGACAGAGTCAAAGACTGGTACAGAAATAGAGACACAGAGACAGACAGAAAAAAGAATTAATATAATAACCAGAAGGCTGGCTAAGAAATCAGAGGACCTGGTTCAAATTTCATTTTAATACTATGAGGGGGAAGATCTATTCTACCCTAATTATTATGCCAGCTATATAGTGGCATATCCTCTGAGAATACCAAGATACTGAAGAAAAGGGGGCTCATCCCAGCTTGGTTATTAATCAGTTTTATTAGGGTTAATTAGGTTTTTTTGGGAAATTGATTCATAAGAGACTCCTCATCCTGGATAGCAGCAGGACAAAGTAACATGGTGGATCCCCAAGCCAGGTCTGAAATTACATAAAAATGGAACAAAAAAGGTGTAATCTCAAAGATAGCTCAGGGATCTATTCAAGTTCCTCCAATCTTTAGTTGGATTTATTTATTTATTTGTTTGTTTGTTTGTTTATTTATTTATTTATTTATTTTGCTGTTTTACACGTATTTTAAAGTAGTTTACCTTCTCTGTGGGGTTATAGATTATGTTTTCATTCTGACCACCACCCCTTGTGATCTCCTCATGCAATCTTTTCTTTTTATTTTTTTAAACCCTTAACTTCTGTGTATTGGCTTATAGGTGGAAGAGTGGTAAGGGTGGGCAATGGGGGTCAAGTGACTTGCCCAGGGTCACACGGCTAGGAAGTGTCTGAGGCTGGATTTGAACCTAGGACCTCCCATCTCTAGGCCTGACTCTCAATCTACTGAGCTACCCAGCTGCCCCCTCATGCAATCTTTCTGATAATATCTTCTGTAAGGTATTCTGAGAAGTACATGAGTGGCTTTGGTGACATAGGGGAAGCAGAGAAAGCTGTTGGATTCACAATCTACAATAGCAACACAAGCCCCAGTAGGGAAACAACGTGACCAATTGAAGAATTATCATAATTTGTCATAATTTTCTTCAATGCCATCCTTAGGGAGGTGAAGGAAGAATCAATGGAATTCGGCGATTAGTGGGACAACTAGATTTCTAAACTTAACTCATTACAAACCAGATGAATTTCTGAACTTTGTTCAGAGATGAATCACAGCCTGAGCTATTTTTTAACACACTGGGGATGATATAGAATAGAGTTAATTTCAAAGTAAAATCAGAATCTTTTGGTTTTTTAATTTTCCCCTTTTGTCGATTGGACACATTCCAATTTTTCCTGTCCAATGTTAAGAGCAAGAAGACTGATTCATCATAGTACAAATCATAGCAAGAATATCTAAAGCCATGGAATAATCTAGAGGGGAAATTTGCATGATACTAAGATAACAGAGAACTCAACCTACAGATACAGTGAAACAAAAAGCCAATAACAATGACCATCAACTTTAACTAACATTAGGTTTCTGTAGGGTTTCAGTTAAAATGAATCATGAAGCTATTAAAGATGTATTCAAAAGCTGACTCTAATGAGCAAAGTGCTCATGGACCAGACTTAGGGATATATTTCTAATATTTCACATGATTGATTTCTGAATCCTGAAATTGGTTGGGTCTTAAATTTTATGGAACTTAGAAATCAAGCTTCTACTTTTACCTGAAGTTCGAAAGCTAGCAGACTAGTTCTAAAGGTGCTGTTTTAAAAGTCCAAATCTTACATTTGCATTTGCGTAAGCTGATGCCAGCCAAGTCACTTGGCCCCCATTGCCCACCCTTACCACTCTTCTATCTTGGAGCCAATACACAGTTTTGACTCCAAGACGGAAGGTGAGGGTTTAAAAAAATAAAATAAAATAAGCTAGTGCCAGCATCTTGGAGAGGAAAAGCGTTCAGTCTTGGATGCCAGGCAATCTATTTTATCATCCACTCTTTTGACTTTGTCATTAACAGGTTATAATTTTTGATGTGCTGACTGTTTTTGATTGATATCCTGCAACCCACATTCCTATAATCTTCAATAAAATCAGTTTAGCTCAGTCACTCTCTCTGACCATCTGAGGGGGAAGAGCTGACCTGCTGACCTGCTGAGACCATGCTAAAGTTTTGTCCTTGTGTTTCTTCTCTCTCTCTCTCTCTCTCTCTCTCTCTCTCTCTCTCTCTCTCTCTTCCTTCTATTGCTTACTTTCTCTAGCCTGTAAGCTTAACCTGTTACTTTTATGAAGGGTTAAATTTCTGGGGGCAGGAATTTGATCAAAAGCCAGCGCACAGTTTATTAAACACAAAACAACTTAGTTTGTTATTAGGAAATAGGGATAGGAAATAGTAAGGAGGAAAGTGAAAGCAATTTTATAATAGATTATAACTATACCCAAGATCCCAATCCTAACTAAATTTTTCTAGAAAACCCTACATCTATCTGCCTCAGAGGGCAGTATCTTCTGCTAAACTGAAGCCTTCACCTACTCTTCTACTCTCTCTATCTGATAATAGAACCCACTATCTATCTACCTTATCTACCCAAGTTAATAATATCATCAAGAAGGCTATTAAGACCTTACTTAATTCAATTCTCTATCTCCATCCAGAGAGATTGCTAGCAGCACAACCTCTCCCCAGAAGACCCAGGGACCAAAACCCCTTTCCAACAGTCTGCACCTTACAAATCACACTCAGCCACATCCTTCTAACTTGTCACTAACTGACAAAAGGCACAACAGAGGGTCTCTTACTGAAAAATATGATTGCTCCTTTTCCTCTTAAATATAAAAAAGGAGAAATTAATAAAAACTCTCAGTCCTTTACAGCTTCCAGCTTCCCTCCACGGGTGATTCGAACCCTTGCCAGAATTATATGTATGTGCTAGATCTCTCAGTTTCTTTGCATTTTAGCAACCCCTTTTCAATTTCTACTTAACCATCACATTTCACCTTAGATCTTATAGATCCCTCATAATCGGCTGGTCTCTGAAAACATCTTCCCTCAGACATTCTGGGATTGGTTGCCTCTTTAGCAGATTTTCTTCCCTGGTTCCAATTTATTTGTAGAGGTTCCTTAGAAAGTTCCTGCTAAAATCTTTTACAAAATAGATCTCAGCACAAGTTAGTACAACCTCTCAAGTTTTACTTCACCAGGCACTAGTTCATGCATTGAAAACTCCCTCAAACTTGTGGTTCTGATCTTATGAACAACAGAGCCACAAGAAAAGCCACAAGTTAGGAATTTCACTTGAAATTTCATATAACTTAGATTTTTTTATATTCCTCATTAGAACCATTTATATTTGACACACAGGATTTTGGAACTTGTTGCTCTCTTAAAAAATTTCTGTTCTAATTAATTCCAATTCCTTTAGGAGGGTAAATTGCTATTAAGGATCTAATCCTATGTATGACAACAAGGATAACAATATTTTGCAGGTAGAGGCTGTCCACCCCTAGGTTCAATGTTTTAATTTGCATTTCTCTAATCAAGAGGGATTTAAAACATTTTTTCGTTTGCTTATTGATGACTTTGTTTTCTTCTGAAAATTGCTTGTTCATATCCTTTAACCATTTCTCAACTGGGAATGTCTTATATTACAAATTTGACTTAGTTCTTTAAAAATTTGTAAAATTATACCTTTTTCAGAGAAATGTGTTATAAAAATTTTTTCCCTAGTTTGTGGTTTCCTTTTTAATTTTAGTTACATTAGTTTTGTTTGTACAAAAGCTTTTAAAAGTAATATAATCAAAATTAATCATTTTACATCTTATAATACTCCCTATCTTTTGTTTGATCATAATTTTTTTTTCTTCTCCAAAGATCTGTCAGGTAAAGTAGTCTGTGTTCCCCTAATTTCATTATGGCATCACTCATTATATCTAAATCATATATCAGTTTTGAACTTATCTAGGTATAGGATGTGAGATATTGGTTTATACCTAGCTTCTACCATATTGTTTTCCATTTTCCTCAGCAGTTTTGTTAAATGTAGTGATTTCTTTTCCCAAAATTTGGGGGCTTTGGGTTTATCAAACACTAGGATGCTGAGGTCACTTACCCCTCCCTGTATGTTATGTATTTAATCCACTCCATTGATCTACCATTCTATTCCTTAGCCAGTACTGGATTGTTTTGATGACTGCCATTTTATAGTACAGTTTGAGATCTGGTACTGTTAGGCCACTTTCCTTCACATTTTTTTTTCATTAGTTCCCTTGATATTCTTGTTCTTCTAGATGAATTTTATTATTTTATTATTTTCATTATTTTTTCTGATTCAATAGAATAATTATTTGGAAGTTTGATTGGTATGGTACTGAATAAGTAAATTAATTTAGGTAGAATTATAATTTTTATTATTTTAGCTTTTCCTATCTGTGAGTAATTGATATTTTTCCAATTGTTTAGATCTGACTTTATTTGTGTGAAAAATGTTTTGTAATTATGTTCACATGATTCCTTTGATTGCCTTGGCAAGTAGATTCCCAAGTATTTTATATTGTTTAGAGTGACTTCATTTATTTATTTATTTATTTTTTGAATAATTTTTTATTTTTACAAAAATTTTCCATGGTTAGATAATTCATGTTTTTATTTTACACATCACCTCCTCAAACTTCCCCCCCCCCCCCCATAGCTAACTCGCATTTCCACTGGTTTTAACATGTGTGGTCGATCAAGACTCATTTACATATTATTGATAGTTACGTTGGTGGGGTCCTTTCAGGTCTACATCCCCAATCATGTCCTCATCAACCCAAGTGTTCAAGCACTTGTTTTTCTTCTGTGTTTCCACTCCTGCAGTTCTTCCTCTGAATGTGGGTAGCGTCTTTTCCATAAATCCCTCAGAATTGTCCTGGGTCATTGCATTGCTGCTAGTACAGAAGTCCATTACATTCGATTTTACCACAGTGTATCAGTTAGAGTGATTTTAAAAGGAATTTCTTTTCTTACTTTTGCTGTTGGACTCTGTTGGTAATACATAGAAATGCTGACGATTTATGTGGATTGATTTTTGTATCCTGCAACTTTAGTAAAGTTATTAATTATTTCAACTACTCTTTTTAGTCGATTCTCTAGGATTCTCCAAATATACAATCAGATCATTGGCAAAGAGTAAGACTCCATTTTTCTCATTGCCTACTAATTCTTTTGCTTCCTTTTTCTTTTTGTATTTCTTAGGATTGCATTTCTAATACAATATTAAATAATAGTGATGATCATGAGCATTTTTGCTTCATCCCTGATCTTATATGGGAAGACTTCTAACTTATCCCATTATAGATGATACTTGTGGATAGTTTTAGGTAGATACTATTTATGATTTTTAGGGAGTACTCATTTATTCCTATATTTCCTAGTGTTTTTTTTTTTAAACCCTCACCTTCCATCTTGGAGTCAATACTGTGTATTCACTCCTAGGTGGAAGAGTGGTAAGGGTAGGCAATGGGGGTCAAGTGACTTGCCCAGGGTCACACAGCTGGGAAGTGTCTGAGGCCAGATTTGAATCCAGGACCTCCAGTCTCTAGGCCTGGCTCTCAATCCACTGAGCCACCCAGCTGCCCCCTTCCTAGTGTTTTTAAATAGGGAATAGATGTTATATTTTGTGGAAGGTTTTTTCTGCATCTCTTGTGATAATTATGTTATTTTGTTAGTTTGGTTATTGATATGGTCACTTATGTGGATAATTTTCCTAATATTAAACCAGCCTAGCATTCCTAATATAAATCTCACCTGTTCATAGGGAATGATCCTTGTGATATGTTGCTGTAGTCTCCTTGCTAGTTTCTTATTTAAAATTTTATATCAGTATTAGAGTAGTTGGAAGGAGTATACATAGTCAGAGGGTTTGGCAGTAAACTGATTAGGATTATCTGATATGCAGGAAAAGAATTAAGGGATGAAAAAGAGGATTGCACTGAGAGAAAAGGGAAGGGAGAGATGGAATGGGGTAAATTATCTCACCTAAAGAGAAGTGGAAAACTATTACAGAGGAGGGGATGATGGGAATGGTGAGGAGCAATGCTTAAACCTTACTCCCACTGTAACTGGCTCAGAGAGGGAATAACAACCATATCCACTGAGATGTAGAATCTTATCTTACCCTATGGAAAAGTAACAGGAGAATAAAACACAGTAGGGAGAGTAGGAAGGGAAAGTTGGCGGTAGTGGTGAAAAGAAGAACATTTGTGAGGAAGGACAGAATGATATTCTGTGATAGAGAAGGTAATTGTTATTTCAAGATCTCTCTCCATAGTACTGAAAATTCTCACGTTTGCCTAGGCTCTAGAGATCTCCTACCAAGCAAAATGAACAAGGCTGCATATACAGGATGCTCCCTCCATAGGAAGGGAGATTTCATATCCTTTTTATCTTTTTTCAATTTTGAGCAAGAACATTTATTTACAAGGAGATAGCAGATTTCTGAATTACACAGGAGGCGAAGGTGGATTTTTGAATTATACTGAAGGTAAAAGAGAATCAGTGTTAGCAAGGAAGATGCCATATCACAGGGAATCATGACCAGTACTGAATGAATGCAACCGTATTTTTATCCAATCCACATCTTTCCCCCATAAGAATGGCATGGAGACCTTGTCAAATGCTTGCTAAAATCGAATTAACCATGATGGAGAAAAGTCTCTTGATTTACCAGTTTGTTGTTAATGGAAATCAGTTACTCCATAACAACTTCATAACATGGTGCTGATGGTTTTTTGCAACATCTGCTTCCTTTTATGGATGTTGACTAATCACTTTTTTTTTTATTTTAAACTCTTAACTTCTGTAAGTAGACTTATAGGTGGAAGAGTGGTAAGGGTAGGCAATGGGGGTCAAGTGACTTGCCCAGGGTCACACAGCTGGGAAGTGTCTGAGGCCAGATTTGAAACTAGGACCTCCCGCCTCTAGGCCTGGCTCTCAATCCACTGAGCTACCCAGCTGCCCCGACTAATCACTTTTTAAATGAAATATTCTAGACTTTTTTCTAGGGAGTAAAGTCTAGCTCACTGACCTATAATTAGCTGATTGCATTTTCTCCTCCTCTCAAAAAAAAAATCAGGATATATTTGCCTTTCTTCAGTCCTATAGGATATCACTTAGTGAAACCTCCCTTTTTATAAATGATCAAGGAGCTCTGAGAAGGAAGAATTGATCAGAGCAGTGAGACATCCACCAGTTCTGAGAGCACCAGGAATGGAGCTATACAAGGAACATTAACAAATTATTAACTAGTCTTTTCTTATGGAAAATCCTGAGATCTGACATGCTATGACTGTATAAAAGGTGGGTTGGCTTTAGAAAGGCATTCTACCTTTAATAAAAACAGTCATTATTTTAAATTGGACACATACAGCTTTCACAGATCCTCAATGTATTTTGAGGTAGTTTAAATATTAGCCTCCTAGTTTAAAAACTGAGATTGAGACAGCATTTTAGTCACCTGCCAAAGGCCACAAATAACATTCATCTCTCATGGTCAAGATAAGCATTACCTTCTTAATCCTTCTGTGCTGAATTTAACAGATTACACCTTTTAGATGAATGCAGATTCCATTGTCTTGTCTTTGACAAACATTAAACAAAAATCGACAAACATCCATAAAATTCCATTTTGGGTACTTTTTGAAAGATCGAAGTCAGTCTTACAACAACTAATTTGCAGTTGAAGACTTTGCTGGAACAAATCTGATATCTTTTTGCAAATATATATTTTTATTTTACTTGATACTATTTTCTTGATTTTGTTTTTCTGCCTTTATTGGCAAGCAGAAAGGTAACTTGCAAAGCTTTTCTTAAAACAGTAACTTGCTGAAAGTTTCTATTAATGTCAATAGAGATGATCAACCTGATCTCTAGCTCTCTCTCTCTCACCCTCCTTCTCTCCCTCTCTCCCCATTTCTCCCTCTCTCCCTATTTCTCTCTCTCTCCCTCTCTCCCTCTCTCTCTCTTTCCCTCCCTCTCTCCCTCTCTCTTCTCTTCTCT
>NW_025376130.1:0-2924 GCF_016433145.1 Gracilinanus agilis
ATATATATATATATATATACAGAACGGGCAGTCAAAATTTGATTGTTCCTTGCATCATTAGAGGGAATTCAAGTATTGATAAGATGTTTCCACTTGAATATTATTGGTAATGATGAGAGATTTAATTATACTCTCTTTGTTAAAAGCAGAGTCATAAATAGCATCCCAATTTAACATGATAAATTTGTGCTTCAAAAGCAAGAAAAAAAGGAAAGAGTAATTTTTTTTAAAATTACCAACAGGGAGGGACTGCTTTTTGTGGCAGAAAAGATTAGTATTTTGGGGAGAAATTAATCACTCCCAGAATTTGTGTTACAGTAGAAGAAAGGCAATTTATAGTCTGATGTTTTCATAAAAAATTTCAGATATTTTCAAATGGCTAAAAGGAAGGATAGGTTTGATCTCACTAAAATATTATGACCTAAAAGCCAGTGATATCATAAACAAATCTGAGTATAGAAGAAATAGAATGTTCATTACCAAACAAGGAATGGAGAACTTGACAGGAAATGATATAGGCATTTTTATTCTGGACAATTGATTATTTTTTTCATGAAAAAGATAATGTGATTTAACAAGAAGGTAGCACATAGCTGAGAAAAATAATTTTCAGTAAGCCTCTTTCTGAAAGGTCTCATATTCAAAATATATAATGGATTGAATTAAATTTATGAGACAAAAATCCATTGACCATTACATAGTCAAAGGATGTGGACAGGCTGTTTTCAAAAAAATACATCCAAGCTATCAATAACATATGAAAAAAATGTTCTAAATCACTACTAATTCAAGAAGTAAAGCATCACACACCCATTAGATTGGCAAAGAGTACAAAACAGGAAAATAGCAAATGTTCGTAGACCTGGGAAAACAGGCTCACTAATTCATTGTTGGTGGAGTCAAGAATTAGGTCCAGCAATTCTATAAAGTAATTTGGAACTATGGCCAAGTTTATTAAACTGAACATGCCCTTTCACCCAACTTAAAAAGTGATAAAACTTTATTACATTTTAAATATTTCACAATTAAGTACCCTTCTAATTAAGACCTGTATTCTTTCTAATGAATATGAATTAGAGAGATGTTTTTCCTCCTCAAATCAACTGGAAGAACCGGCCAAAAATGGGTGAGCAAAATAATAGTAGGAAAATTCTTTTTTTTTTACACTGAGATAAGCTTCTGCATTGAGACATATTACATAGTTATTTAACAACATGCAATCTGCTATAAAAGAAAGCCAATATAAGAGAGGAGAATGGAGGATCAGAAAGGATAATCAACTCTGTAAGCATTTAGTGCCAGTCAAATATAAGTCTTTGTGCTTGGCCATTAGTAAGACATATTTAAAAACAAAACAAACAACACCCCCCTACCAACAACATAGTTCTTGACCTCAGAGAACCTAGAATCTAGTAAATATCAGAAGGGATGACAGGAGGATGTTAGAATATAAAATGTAGGTTTTTATGCTAATATAAAAGTTCTAAAGCAATATTGTGGTCACCGATTTAAAAATATTATAGTTTAAGCCAAATGACTTTTAGTAGTTTTATTTACAAAGAGGTGGAAAGAGTAAAAGTAGAAAATGTAAGAAGAGGGTAGAGAGATGTCTAGCCTATCACCCTAAGTGTCACTCCAGTATCAGGCTCAGCCCCAGCAGGGCTCTGTAACCTTCAGCCAGAGGACCTGGTGGTGTCTTCAGCAAGGGTTCCTCCAAAGCAGCCTCCTCCAGGAAAGGAAGTCTCTCCAGAAGCCATAAAAGTAAGCCAACTACTCACCCAGCTCACAGGGGCAGTCTCCAAAGGAGAAGAAGTTCAAAGACGAAGTCCGAAGGAGAAGGTCAAAATGCAAATTCCCTTGGACAAGAAGTTCAGGATTTTTTTAAACATTTATTAATATTCGTTTTTAACATGGTTAACATGGTCCCTACTTTCCCCTTCACTCCCCGCACTCCCCCCAGCCATAGCCAACGCACATTTCCACTGGTTTTAACATGTGTCCTTGTTCAAGACCTATTTCCAAATTGTTGATATTTGCATTGGTGTGGTAGTTTCGAGTCCACATCCCCAATCATGTCCTCCTCAGCCCATGCATTCAAGCAGCTGTTTTTCTCATATGTTTCCTCTCCTGCAGTCCTTCCTCTGGATGTGGGTAGCGTTCTTTACCATAAATCCCTCAGAATTGTTCTGGGTCTTTGTATTGCTTCTGATACAGAGGTCCATTACATTCTATTTTACTATAGTATATCAGTCTCTGTGTGTAATGTTCTTCTGGCTCTGCTCCTACTGCTCTGCATCAGTTCCTGGAGGTCTTTCCAGCTCACCTGGAACTCCTCCAGTTTATTATTCCTTTGAGCGCAATAGTATTCCATCACCAGCATATACCACAATTTGTTCAGCCATTCCCCAATTGAAGGACATACCCTCCTTTTCCAGTTTTTTTGTCACCACAAAAAGCACAGCTATAAATATTTTCGTACAAGTCTGTTTATCTATGATCTCTTTGGGGTAAAAACCCAACAATGGTATAGCTGGATCAAAGGGCAGGCATTCTTTTATAGTTTTTTCAGGATAGTTTCAAATTGCCAGCCAGAATGGTTGGATCAGTTCACAATTCCACCAGCAATGCATTAATGTCCCAATTTTGCCACATCCCCTCCAGCATTCACTACTCTCCCCTTCTTTCATTTTAGCCAATCTGCTAGGTGTGAGGTGATACCTCAGAGCTGTTTTGATTTGCATTTCTCTGATTATTAGAGATTTGGAACACTTTCTCATGTGCTTATTGATACTTTTGATTTCTTTACCTGAAAATTGCCTATTCATGTCTCTTGCCCATTTATCAATTGGGGAATGGCTTGATTTTTTATACAATTGCTTTAACTCCTTGCATATTTGAGTGATTAGACCCCTGTCAGAGTTTTT
>NW_025376131.1:0-7927 GCF_016433145.1 Gracilinanus agilis
TATATATATATATATATGTAGAAAATAATATAGCATCCAAATTCTTAAAGGAAAAGTTTATGAATTACTGGAGTAAATAGCAAACTCTGCTGGCAGAGGATCCCAATTTTCCCTTCTCAAAGCTAAATAAATTTAGTCATAAAACAAATAAGGAAGAAGTCAAGAATATGAATAAAATCTTAGAATACTTAGGTATAATAGACATCTGAAAGAAATTTGAGTGGGAATACAAAGGAGTATGCCTTTTTTCTCAGCTTTACATGGCACCTTTATTAAAATTGACCAAGTATTGGGGCAAAAAACCTTACAACCAAATACAGAGAGACAGAAATATCGAATTCATATTTTTCAGATCATTATGCAATATAAATTACATTTGTAAAGGGTGATGGAAGTATAGTTTAAAAATTAATTGGAGACTTCTGGGTTAAGATGGAGGCAGAGTAGACGCATCATGCTTAACTTCTCCTAACCCACACAGATAGGACTCCTCAAGAGGAAATAAAAAAAAATCCGGACAAACGAAGGGACCCCACAACAGGGAACAGTATTGAAGGTACATAGGATCTGGACATTTCCATGCCATAAGGGGGTGAAATAGCTCTCACTAAAACCTGAGCTGAGCAACGCCCCCACATACACACACCACCTACAGTGCCAAAGCCAGTGCACAAGAGTTAGAGTAAGTTTTGGGCAGTCATTAAGTTTTTGGAAGCTACCTGGGATCACCAGGGCCTGCTCCTGAGGGCAGGAAGACTTAAGACCCAAAGAGGCTAAAGAACTCAGACTTTGAACACAGATCTTGAACCCAGGCATAGACCTTGAGCACAGGTGTGGACCTTGGGTGGGGACCCAGTGCAGAGGGGTGCATGACTGTGGAAGCAGCTCCCTGAGACTGTTAAAGGAGCTTTGGGAAGAGGACCAAGCAAGGGGACCACCAGGAAGCTTGACCCTGAGAAGAGTTAAACTTGACACACTAGGAGCCTAAAGAGCCCAGACCAATTGTGGGTGCAAGTTTAAAGCCGAGAGGGTCTCACAAAGCTGTGACTCAAGCAAAAACTACACCACAGCTCAATCTGAAGAGCCTGTCTGCCTCACCCAAACTTCTCACTGAGAAAGAAAAATATTATAATAATAATGGCAAGCCATGCACAAGAACCTCTAAAGATAAAGATCAAGAAGAAATCTTTAACACTGAACAACTTTTACAAAGAAAAAATCCAGACAACAGAGCAAATGGCAGAGGAGAACAAAAAAGTAATCACATCCAAACCTTCTCCCAAAAATGAAAATTGGTCATAAGCTCTTGAAGAGTTCAAATCTGAGATCATGAGAAAGATGCAAGACATTTGGCAAGAAAAGTGGGAAATAGCTCAAAAGGAAATTATCAGGTTAAAAGAAAGAAACTCCCAATTGGAGAAAGATGCCCAAAAATCAAATGAAATGATAAGCAATTTGGAGGAAAACATGAAAAAACCGAATAGACCAAATTGAAAAGGAAAATCAAAAGATTATAGCAGAAAACCAGTCTCTAAAGACCAGAATTGGGCAATTAGAAGCCAATGATCTCTCAAGGCAGCAAGAACAAATAAAGAAAAATCAAAAGACTGATAAAATAGAAGGAAACATGAAATATCTCAGTGAGAAATTGACAGACCAAGAAAATAGGTCAAGAAGAGACAATTTGAGAATCATTGGTCTTCCTGAAAAAGCAGAAATCAATAGAAATTTGGACTCCATACTACAAGAAATTATCCAACAAAACTGCCCTGATGTTCTTCAACAAGAGAGCAAAATAGACATTGAAAGGATCCATAGATCACCCTCTACACTAAACCCTCAAAATACAACCCCCAGGAATATAATAGCCAAATTCAAGAACTTCCATGTAAAAGAAAAAATTTTTACAAGAAGCCAGAAAGAGATAATTCAGATCTTAAGGAACACCAATCAGGATCACACAGGATCTGGCAGCCTCCACACTAAAAGAACTCAAAGCTTGGAATATGATATTCAGAAAGGTAAGAGAACTGCATCTACAACCAAGGATCACCTACCCATCAAAACTGAATATATACTTCCAGGGGAAAGTTTGGGCATTCAACAAGATAGAAGATTTCCAAGTATTTTCACAGAAAAGACCAGGACTAAATGGAAAGTTCGATATCCGACCACAAAAGCCAAGAGAAACATGAAAAGATGAATAAGAAACAAAAGGGAAAGAAAGAAAACTCATAATTTTAAAATTTGCCTCTTTAAGGGCATCAATAAGATCAAATGATTTGTATTCCTACATAGAGAAATATTATGTGTAATTTTCTGTAGTGAATTGTATTCACTATCATAGTGATTATAGTATTCACTATTATAGTAGTTAGAAGAATTATTCATAGGGAGAGGTTTGAGTATTAAGTGGTCTAAGATGATATGGGGAAAAAGGGTGGGGGTGAATAGTAGATGGCACCAAGAGAAACTTGAATGAATAAGAAAAATAAGATATTTTATACCACAAAAAGAGGGCATTGGAAGGGGAGTGGATGGATACTATAATAAGAAGGAAAGGAAGAGAGCATTAATATCTAAACCTTACTCTCAGTGGAATTAACTGTGAAAGGGAAGAGTAGTTATATCAATTTGGATATAGAACTTTATCTAATCCTACTTAGAAAGTCAGAAGGGATAAACCAAGAGGAGCAGGGGATTGGGGAGGTCAAAAAAGGCAGGGGAGGAGAGGGGAAAGGGAATTCATTACATCTTAAAAAATAAAAAGAGGGGAATAATAAGGGAAGGGGTAGAAATGGAAGTAAGCCAAGGGAGGGAACAAGGGGGACTGGTTTAAAACAAACCACGAATTTAAAAGGAAATAGTGTAAGAAAAAAGGGTAGAACTAAGAGAGGATACCAAAATGTTGGCGAATATGAAACTGATAATTATAACTCTGAATGCGAATGGGATGAACTCACCCATAAAATGGAAGCAAATAGCAGAGTGGATTAGAAACCAAAATCCTACCATATGTTGTCTACAAGAAACACATATAAGTCAGGTGGACATACACAGATTTAAGGTCAATGGCTAGAGCAAAATCTTTTGGGCTTCAATGGAGAAAAAGAAGGCAGGCGTGGCAATCATGATTTCTGACAAAGCCAAGGTAAAAATAAATCTGATTAAAAGAGGCGGAAGTTAATTACATCCTGATAAAAGGCAGTATAGACCATGAGGAAATAACAGTACTCAACATGTATGCACCAGATGGTATAGCATCCAAATTCCTAAAGGAGAAACAGGCAGAGCTCAAAAAGGAAATAGAGAGTAAAACTATACTAGTGGGAGATCTAAATATTCCTCTTTCAGAACTAGATAAATCAAAAGAAAAAATAAATAAGAAAGAGATAAGAGAGTGAGAGAAATCCTAGAAAAATTAGAGTTAATAGATATGTGGAGAAAAATAAAAAAGGACCAAAGGGAATACACCTTCTTTTCAGCTGCACATGGTACATTCACAAAGATTGACAATAGGGCATAGAAACATTGCACACAAATGCAAAAGAGAAGAAATAATAAATGTAACCTTTTCAGATCATAATGCAATAAAATAATAATTAGTAAGGGCACATGGACAGGCAAATCAAAAACAAATTGTAAATTAAAGAATATGATTCTCTAAAACCAGTTAGTTAAAGGAGAAATCATAGAAGCATTCAATAATTTCATTGAAGAGAATGACAATGATGGCACATCCTACCAGACTTTGTGGGATGTAACTAAGGAAGTACTCAGGGAAATTTATGTCTTTGAGAGCATGTATTAACAAACTAGAGAGGGCAAAGATCAATGAACCGGGCATGCAAATCAAAAAACTATAAAGGGACCAAATTAAAAATCCCCAGTTAATGACCAAATTAGAGATTATAAAAATTAAAGGACAAATTAATAAAATTGAAAACAAATGAACTACTAAATTAATAAAAAGACTAAAAGCTGGTACATTTCCTGTCTGCCTCCATTTTTACAAGAGAAATCATGGGGAATGTAGTTTCCAAAGTTCCCAAAAAGTCCACAAGAAGTTTGTCATATATCTACATATCTTAAGGCTCAAATTAGCTCCAAAATACCTCTAAATGGAATCCCCCCAAATTCCAAATAACACATTTCCCCCCAGAGATCCAGTGAAAAAGACTATTCTTTTTCAATGGATCTGTAAACATAGTCAACTTCTAAATTACAGGAATTTGGGCATAAAAGAAAAGAGGGTAAAAACTAGCCGCATTGACAAAATTCCAATTTAGGACAGTGCCCTATTTGCATAAAATGTGCATTTAAAAACAAATGCAGGGGCAGCTGGGTAGCTCAGTGGATTTAGAGTCAGGCCTAGAGACAGGTTTGTCCTAAGTTCAAATCTGGCCTCAGACACTTCCCAGCTGTGTAACCCTGGGCAAGTCACTTGACCCCCATTGCCTACCCTTACCAATCTTCCACCAAGGAACTAATACACAGAAGTTAAGGGTTTAAAAAAAACAAATGTATTCAACTCATTTTCAACTCCCCATAGTTCAACCAACTGCACCCCAAAATTCAAATTTTGATCTTCATGATCCAGTGAAGGCTCTTCAGGCATCTTCATGGTGTCTTCACCAAGCAGGTTCGTTGTCTGGATTCTGGGGAGATGGCAATTTTCTTAACCTGAAATTACTCTCAAAAGAATTTAAACTTTACATTATAGATTATAAAACATACATTTCCTTCCAAGAATTATACATTACCCCCCTGAAATTACTCCTAAAAGAGTTAAATATTTTTACCTTATCAATTATAATACAGACATTATGATTTTTAAAACTTAACACCCCTCCTGAGGAAAATTCCAAATAAAACATTTCTCCCCTGAAAAGGGTAGACCAGGTCAGTTAAGGATGCATGGCTGAGTCACGAGGTTGTATGAAATCAATTGGCAAAAGAAATAATAATAATAATAAAAAGAATAAAATTCAAATAAAAGGAGAAAATTAACTAACTTGTGAATGAAATGTAAACTGTGCAAAAATATAAGGAAGAAAAAAAATTAAAAAAACTTATAACAGGTCCTTGAATCAAGGCTCAATAAAAGTGATTTAAGCAGTTCATTACCCATTCAGGAGCCATTGACTACAGAAAGTTGCCATTCTCTCTATAAGAGAAATAAGGGAAATGTCTTTCCCTGGTCTGATTTGCCTACACCTTCTCAGGGAATGAACCATAATGATAGCCAATCTTAGGTGCTTTTCTAGAAATTTAAATTAAGGGGAAGTCTCATCCTCTAAAGTGTTAGAAAAAACTGCGACTCCAAAACTCAAACTCCAGTTTCAAGCCCTTGGTATAGAACTTCTTCAATTCAGTATTGGTATAGAACTTCTTCAATTCATGGTCTGCATGGCCTTTTGCTCCTTGGAACTTTTGCAGATTCTCAGTCACTCTCCATGACCTCGTGGTTCTTTTTAGCACTTCTGGAATCAGACAGAGAGACATTAAATCATAGTCCCAATAGTTGGCAGGTTACCATAGTCTCACGGTTTTCAGGTATGCATTAATAATATAGCAAATATATATTTGCATTAAGCTTATATCACTGTAAAATTAAAAAAAGGATTAACACAAAATGAGAAAAAAGGATTAAATCAATTGCTCTAATTAAAAAATTTAAAAGGAAAAGCAATAAGGAAATTAAAAATAAATTTTAAAAAATACAATGCTCTCAAGGATAAAAAAATGGGGGAAAAGAACACATATTTCATTGCACATGTGAGGAAGAAAAATAAAAGAATGTTTTTAAAAATCAAAAAATATACAGCTTAGAAGAAGTGAAAGCTTTTTTTACCCAAAAATGAGATTCATTTCCTGTTAAGCTTTTGCATGAACTGTGAGTGTAAATGGGTTTTACAAAATAGCAGATTCACAATGCACATTCAAATAAAGTACCATAATTTCTAATAACACATTTTAAAACAATAATAAACAACCAATTATTATAATCACTTGCTATGATGTTTTAAAAAAATGGTATACTTGTCACAAATTCAACAGGTGTAATAAACTTTGGCTAAGAACAGCAAACTCTGTTACTGCCTCCATAGCAATTGTGGGGCAGAGCCTAAAAAAAACAAACTCTGATTTAAAAAAAAAAAACCTTCTGGGTCTAAATCATCCTTAAGAATTCTAGATCCTTCTGATAAAAGCAGGCTAAAACATAGAGACTAATATCATGCATACACAAGCTCTTCTGGCTTCCTGTTAATATATATATCAGCAATTCTTCACAATAAAATATATAAAACCTTATCCTTTAAGACAACAATTCTTTAAAATAAATATATAAAAACCTTGTCATTCATACAGAAGGGACTAGGATCTAAAGTCAATTTTAAAGACCTCTCATAAAATTACAATTTAAATTCTCCAAGGTTGTACACAATTATCAAGATAGAATTAAAACTTACGACATGTGCTCCTGTAGTTTAGACAGCAAATCTCAACTACATAAGGCTATTTACAACTTTAAAATGTGTAAGATACTCATAAATGGTACAGAGAACAGCATTGTTTTGATACAGTAAAAAAATGAAACCTTAAAGAAATTAGGAAATACAATATGAGTACCAGATAACAAGCTATACAGTCAAAAAACCTCTTTCACCACTTCTCATAGATTTTATTCACTATTTACGAGTTACAATAAAATCATAAAAGGAGTTAATCTGGAAGCCAAAACTTCATTAGCTTAAAATGATTCAGTTCAATGGAAAAATCAACAACAACAACAACAAAACCCAACAAAATTAATTCTCAAAACTAATCAGCAAAATACAGTAAAATAGAGTCTTTTAAAAACAGAAATAGGTTTTCCGGGTTAAGATGGCGGCAGAGTAAGAAGCAGCTCTAAACCTCTCCTGACCGAAACACACAAAACTCCTCAAGGGGACATAAAAACAAGTCCAGACGAACGGAGGAACCCCACAACAGGGCACAGCGTGGAAGGTACATGGAATCGAGACATTTCCAAGCTAAAAAGGGCTCTCACTCAAGTACGAGCGGAGCAACCGCCCCACCCCCACCCCCTCCACACTCACCTATAGCTCTGAACCCAGCTAAAAAGAAATAGAGCAAGTTTGGGGCACCCATCGAGTCATCAGCAGCTCCGGGACCTGTTCCTGAGAGCAGCAAGACTTAGGACCCCATTAAGTCAAGAACGCACGCGAAATCTGAGCGCGCGCGCACGGGAGCGGACGCTGGGAGCGCCGGCTGAGCAGAGGCGTGGGTGCCGGCTGAGCAGAGGCTTGGGTGCCGGCTGAGCAGAGGCGTGGGTGCCGGCTGAGCAGAGGCGTGGGTGGAGGCAAACACAACCAGGAACTAAAGCCTAAGTGGGGAACCAGTGCAGACGGGTATACGACTGTGGAAGTAGCTCCCTGAGACTTGTAAAGAAACCTCCTGCAGAGGTTCAAGCAAGGGAATCCACCAGGGGGCTTGACCTTGGAAAAAACTAGAACTCAGTCCTCAGGAGCCAATAGATCTCAGACAGACACTGAGAGCGAGGATAAACCTGAGAAGCTGCTGGGCTAATGATGGCTAACCAGTTACAGGAAATTCAGAAGAGAAAGAATAATAACAAAAAAAAGAAGTCTTTAACACTCGACAGCTTCTACACAGAGAAAATCCAGACAACCGAGCAAACAGAGGAGGAGAACAAACAACCATCCAGACCCTCCCCAAATAAGGAAAACTCCTCACAACCTATGGAAGAGTTCAAATCTGAGATTTTGAGGAAAATGGAAGAGATCTGGCAAGAAAATAACAGCTTAAAAGGTAGAATCTTGCAACTGGAAAGCGAGGCTCAGAAACCAAATGAACTGATAAGCAAATTGAACACAAGAAATGACCAGATTGAAAAGGAATA
>NW_025376132.1:0-2762 GCF_016433145.1 Gracilinanus agilis
AAGGGAAGGGAAGGGAAGGAAGGGAAGGGAAGGAAAGGAAAGGATAATGTGATGGGCAGCTAGGTGGCTCAGTAGAAAGACAGCTAAGACTGGAGGCAGGAGGTGCTGGGTTCAAATCCATGCTCAATTACTTCCTCACTGTTGGACCCCCAAGTAAGTCATTTAATTCCAGTTGTCTAACCATTATTGCTCTGCTGCCTTGGAAACAATATTCAGTAACAAATCTAAGAGGGAAGATAAGGATCCTAAAAATAATAATAATATCTTTAGTGATTTTATAGAGGCTAAGGAATACTTTTACCCACACATGTAGAGACATAGATATGGAGTATTTTGAGCTTTCCCATGGCATACTCTTGGTGAGGTGAGCCAATATTAAACTGGCCCACATGATTACAGAGCCTGAGGTCATGTGTTACATGCACATTTTCAGTTTGGTTCCACTAGCTAAGATTTTTATAAGCAATAAATACTTTATCATGAACATCAAAGATCTTCCAGAAACTCAGAGTCTGGACTTTTTAAACCCTAGAGACAAAGAGATGTAGTAGATAGAGGACTGGCCTTTGAATAAGGAAGGTTTTTAAGTCCTGCCTCTGACATATTAACCAACTCTCCACATATGACCAGTCCATTGGTGGAGGAAATTTTCTACAAATCGTAAGTCCAAACCCCCTCTCTCAGCCAACCATAACCTCCCCCCCCCAAAAAGGGCTTTATGATAAGGTCCCTCTGGAGCAATCATTCAATAAGCATTTGTTAAGTGCCTGCTTACACTTACAAATCCAAAAGGGGAATATTTCTTGCCCTCACGGAGCTTACATTCCACTACATTTCTGGGATATAGTTAAGACTCTCTTGTCTTTTAAATCTGCTTTTAATTTTAACTAAGCATTAAAGGGGCTAAATAATGGTGACATCTGAAGGCTTTGGGCCATATGAAGAGAGTTCTCACTTTCCTTTTAGACACCGCGAGCCTCTGTGAGATGAAACATCAACTCTGGAGGCTGTGAGGGAAATGGGAAATCCGTTTGTGTCGAAGGGGCTGGAAACTAGTGAGTAATTGATAGTTCAAGTATTTTCACCTTAAACCTGCACACCCAGGGACATGATGTAATCCTGGACGCTGTGGGAACAGCTGCATCGCCTCTCATGCTCTGGACGAGACAGATCTCTCAGGTATTTCGATAATTAGCCCTTGGAGGAGCAGAGACGATAGATCTTCTCCTCTCTCTAGAAAGGGAGTTGTCAGCAGAGAGCCATCAATTTAAATAGCTAACCAGCATGGCCTGGACAGTTCCATAATTACATCTGGTCAGAAAGCTCCGTGCCAGCCACAGACTTCTGGTGGGGCGTGCCTGCTCCTTAACTCGGTTTCCAAGAGGTTAGGTATGTGTTGATGGAGCCTCATGCTTCTTCCTTTGGATTCCTGTGTCTCAATTCATTTAAATCTTTCAACAGAGCTGGTTTATGTTTGTGAATGTGTTTTTCCTTTTTTCGGTCTCCCTCTGGGTCATCTGTAAGGATCTGTCCATAGTAAATTTTCATTACTCTGGATATATGGATCCAAAGGAACAAGCAGGTTATATAACCCATCCTTTCCCCCCCACACTACCCCCTCTGTAATTACCAAGAAGAAAAATGGTCCGGATGATGTCATTGATCCAGGGGAGGAGAAGGGGGCTGAGTCCTGGTTGGAGGGGAACATCTCACAGCTGCCTGCCCAGGAGGGAGCGATTACACACTTAAGGCTCACTCTGGAGCCAACAATTTGGAGGTACGGGCTTCATCTAGGAGTTGGGACTCAGTGGGGGTAAAGAAGGTTGAGGGAATGTGAGTGATAATTAAGATAAGAAAAATGGTAGCAAGAACAAAGGCGGTAAACTATGTTGAAGGTCTCAGCAAAAACAGGGACCCAAAGGGCATAATTGTGGCTATTCAGACTTCTCCCATTCCCCTGTCTGAAATTTTCAAATTTTCAGCTGGCTGAAGCATTTGGCCCAATATTTTCTGGCACGGCCTTCTTCCTACCTCTGCTAAGTACTCTGAGCATCAAGAGGATTTTATGATGGAGTCATGCCCTTCAGACATGACCTCCTTTGTATACATTGCTGTCTAGAGTACAATGTTCAATTCTGGGGGCCACATTTTAAAAATGAAGTTGATAAGCTAGAAAATAGCCAGAGGATGGCAACGAGGTGAGCATAGGGCCTCGTTTATAGTATAAGAAGATCAGCTGAAGGCACTGGTGATAGAGAGAAAGAGGCTTGTGAGCAGAAGGGAAAGGAAAATGAGACACAATCACAAACTTCAAATATTTAAGGAACTGATACATAGATTACTCTATAGCTCTCCAATAGAATATAACATCCTGGAGGACAGGAACCTGTTTGGTTTTTCTGTGTATCCCTAGCACCTAGCAATCAGTCAGTGAGCATTTATTACATACTTACTATTTGCCTGGCACCATGCTAGATACAAGAATAATGAATGAACCAGACCCTAATCAAAATATGCTTACATTCTAAGGGCACACAGTGAGTGCTTCAAAATACTCACTTATTGATTGATGGTACTTGGTAATAGAGGGAAGAAAAAGTAATAACAGATGGAAATTTCAAAAAATTAATTTTAGGGTTGATTAGGGGTGATGGCACTTCAGAATTATTAAAAGTGACCTCAAAAGGCAGAGAGTCCCTGTTCTCCAGAGGTTTTTAAACAATGGCAGGAAGGAAGGAAGGAAGGAAGGAAGAAAGGTAGGG
>NW_025376133.1:0-1238 GCF_016433145.1 Gracilinanus agilis
TTGTTCCACTGGGGCCGTGTCTAATTTCTCTACTCTAAATTTCACTCATCATTCTTCTTTCTTGACCCTCTGTGAGACTGAATAGGAATAGCTCCAGAATGAAAAGAAGGCAGCTTGAATAAGATGGGATGAGATTGCCTCATGGCAGCTCTCACAGATGGCTAATGGGTTTTCATCCGCACCAACATCCCAGTCAATGAAGGATGTAGATTTAGCTCTTTAGAGGAGGTGAGACCTCCTTCATCTCCCAGTCTGTGTTGGCAGTAAACCCCCAAACCTCGCAGCCTGCAAGGGCACTCGAAGGGTGAGTGCCCCAAACCCAAAGACCCCTCGTCCCTCTCCCCACCAGTCCTCACACATCCCTAAGAATGATGTAGAAAGCCAACATCTTGAAGATAAGAGATACTCTGCAGGACTTGCCTCCCCTAGTGCAACTGGAGCCCAGGCTTCTGGCCACCTTTCGAATGGAGTCTCCCAGCGAACAAAGAGCCTGACTGACAGGCAGCAGGTCGAGCGCCAAAAATGAATTGCTCTCTGGGAACCTCAAAATAGAGAAGGGAGCCGTTAATGCGACATCACCTAAACAGGCCTCCAGGAAGGTAACAAATGGAAAGCAAAGATCCTGTCCTCAGCCAATTACTCTGGGTAGGAGGTGGCCATCAGATGCTGGAACACATCGTCGGAATCACTGCGGACAACGTCCAGTTTCCTGCCAAGTCAAGGAAAAGCAGTTAGGAGATTTGGCTCCGTAATCCCTCTCAGTTGCTAATCAGAAGCTAGTTTTAGAGAGCTGGGAAGTGTAGACCCGGGGACCAGAGCAGAGCTGGATAATGGCGTTTCCTCGCTATTTGCCGTATACCTGGCAGCAGAGAGGAGACCCACAGATAGGAGTCATTAGGGAGGCAGCCGCGGATCAG
This sequence comes from Gracilinanus agilis, assembly GCF_016433145.1. NCBI lineage: Eukaryota > Metazoa > Chordata > Mammalia > Didelphimorphia > Didelphidae > Gracilinanus > Gracilinanus agilis. The sequence goes on from NW_025376133.1 coordinate 918, forward strand.
GGAAGAATGCTAGATTTGAAATTAGACAGGCTGTCTTAATCTCACTATAATTTATTACCTTTGTGATTTTGGAAGTCATTTAACCTCTTTGGGCCCAATGTAAAATAAAGAGCTTGGCCTAGATGGTTTTTAAATTCCTTCCCAGCTCTAAATCTATGATCCTTTGTTCTTTAAAGAGGACAATTCATCTTTGCCTATCAATATGGTAATAATAATAATATATTTAATAAAGAATAAATGATATAGTTAAAAATAATAAATGATATGGTTAATAAATAATATATTTAATAAATAATATATCAAATAAGTAAGTATATTTAA
>NW_025376134.1:0-1310 GCF_016433145.1 Gracilinanus agilis
TCTCTCTCTCTCTTTCTCTTTCTCTCTTTCTCTTTCTCTCTCTCTCTCTCTCTCTCTCTCTTTCTCTTTCTCTCTCTCTCTCTCTCTCTCTCTCTCTCTCTCTCTCTCTCTCTCTTTCTCTCTTCTCTCTCTCCCTCCTTTCTTCCCTCCCTCTCCCCCCATCAGAGGACTCTAAGGTCTTGAGAAAGGGAAAAAAATTTTTGCAAAGCCTCACGATTGGTTAATAGTAGGATGAGGATTCATTGAAGATCTTTTGACTTTTCATTCAATGTTCTCTCTAATATTCTCTGTTGCTAATTCCTGTTAACAGAAAAGAAAGCATCAATGATGCATAGACCAATCCCTGAGGGCCAAACCCAGCATGGGCCATTTTCAGGATAGCAAAAACAAATGTAGCCATCCAAAGGAAGTGAAATCATTGCTGCACCCACCCACTGTGGATTCTAGTTTCCACGCTAGCCCATGACTAACCATTTGGCAGAGGTCAGCTTATGCTGATTTGTTACCATCATCCCCTTAGCATGGATGAGATTTGGCACTACTAGCAAAGTATCAGTGCCCTTGTCCTGGTAGTTGTGCCCACCCTAAGCTGCCATTTAGCCTCTAAAGTTTTTTACGCACCAACACTTGGAGTTCATTAATGCGATTTCTTTATGCCTTTCCCCCCCAAATATCATGGTAGAAGCAGATCAATTATTTCCTCTCTCTCAGATGACACAGGATCATAAGATTTTGGAGTTGAAATGGATGTTAGGGCTTGTCTCATAATATCTCTTTTACAGGTGAGGAAAATGAGGCTGAGAGAGGAATCGAATGATATTAATTTAAGTTGACATGAAGAGGTGATCTGAACTTGTGATTCCATCCAAGTTTTCCTGGTATGGAAAGTCCCTCCACCAAAGCAAGTTAGCAAGTTGTCTAGAACTCAGAGCCTTAGAGAGGTTTTAGAGGCATTGAAAGATTAAGTGACTTGCCCAGGATGATACAACTAAATATATCAAATAAAAACCCAAGTCATATCTCCCTCCTAACTTCAAGGCTATCACTCTAATAACTTTGATTCACTACCTTTCAGGGAAAACAAACAACAATAATAATAAAAAAACTGCAAGTTTGATGACTAAGAAGGTCTTTAGATTTCAAAGTCCCCTGGCATTTATCTTAATCAATTCATATTATCCTTGGAGATAAAACTGAGGTGGCAAGATCAGCTTTATAAAACAGGACTCTAGAATAGAAAACATTAGCCTTACAAACTATGAAAATCTCTTAATTAGTAAGGATTTAACGAGTACCTACTATGTTCCTGG
>NW_025376135.1:0-1144 GCF_016433145.1 Gracilinanus agilis
TTCATCTGGAAACTGTCTGTTCACATCCCCTGACCTCCCATTGGTTGGGAAATGGTTTGATTTCTTGTACCTTTGATTTCCTTCAGTAGAAATCTGAGAAATGAGACCTTTGTCAGAGCACTTTGTCATAAAGTGTTTCCCAGTTTGTTGCTTCCCTTCTAGTTTTGATTGCATTGGTTTTGTTTGTGCAGAACGTTTTTGAATTCAATATAATCAAAATTATTCTTTTTCAGTTTCCTAATGTTCTCTATCTCATTTGGTCTTGAATTGCTTCCTTTCCCACAGATCCCACAGGTATACTATTCTAGTTCTCCTAACTCATTTATAATTTCCCTCTTGATATTTTAAGTCATTTACCCTTTAATTTGAAATTGTCTTGGTATTGGGTTAGAGACGTTGATCCAAACGTGATTTTTCCCATATTGTTTTCCAATTCTCCTAGTAGTTTTTGCTAGATAATGAGTTCTTGTCCCAAACACTGGCATCTTTGGGAGCTTGCTGAGGTCATTTACCCCTAGTCTAATCCATTGATCCACCATGACCACTGCCTTATGGTACAGCTAGGCCTCCATCCTTCCCATTTTTTTCATTCATTCCCTTGATATTCTTGACCTTTTGTTCTTTCAGATGAATTTTGTTATTATTTTTTCTAGTTCTATAAAACAGTTTTTCTGAAGTTTGATAGGCATGGCACTGAATAAGTTAATTTGGGTAGGATTGTCATTTTTATTCTATTAGCTTAGAACTAGCTCCTACCCAGGAGCATTTAATGGTTTTCCAGTTTACATCTAGTTTTAATTGTGTGAAAAGTGTTTTTCAGTTGTGTTCATATAATTCTTGAGTTTGTCTTGGCAGATAGCTTCTGAAATATTTTATAATGTCTAGAGCAGTGATGGGCAAACTTTTTAAAGAGGGGGCCAAAGGAAAGGAAATGCTCATCTGTCAGTCTATTTCTAAGGCAACTCTTTCAGAGTTTCATTGTATTGTATCCTACTCATTGTATTCATCAGATTAGGAATAATGTCGCCTGGCTAGATAGAACATTTCAGGGGGCCACATCTGGCCTGCAGGCAGTAGTTTGCCCATCACTGGTCTACAGTGATTTTAAATGAAGTTTCTCTTTTGAACTCCTGCTGCTGAGCTT
>NW_025376136.1:0-4851 GCF_016433145.1 Gracilinanus agilis
TATATATATATATATACACTTTACTTGTTGATGAGAAATGACAAAGATGGGATTATTAAATACCTCTACCCTAGATCCTTTGGAAATTTGATTTTTCAGTTTTCATTCTTTTTTAAATTAAAATTTGTTTAATTAAAATATCCAGGTAACAGGTATCATTTGGCACAAAGATATATGTATATACAAAACTGTGTCTTGTTTATCTCTACTTATCAGTTCTTTCACAATCTGAAGGCATAAAGGATGACCTCTTGTTCTTTCAGAAATGTTCAGAACCTCACTGCTAAGAAACAGGACCGAATGAAGAAAGAGACCAATTTAGAAATCAGGGCACTTTCTTGGAGAAAATATGATTCAGGAGCATGCCAGACATAAGCATTCCAAGAAATCAATCCAGAGTAAAAACAGTTAGATGTTTATCAAAGAATAGGTAGGAAGCAACTCAATCAACTGGAAAAAGCTCTAGAAAAAGAACCAAGAAACCCGAGTTGAAGTCCAGACTTTCCTATTGACCTGTCAGATGACCTTTGGTAACTCACGTAACCCTTCTGTATTTCAATCCCTTCACCTGAGGGTGGACTTTAAGGTCTCTCCCAGTTCTAAAAATTCTGTGTTAGTATTTTAGCACCTCCTCCAGGTTAGTCCTCTAATTTATTTGTTGTTCAGATGTTTCAGTCCAGTCCAATTCTTCATAATCCCATTTGGGGTTTTCATGGCAAAGATGTGGTTTGTCATTTCCATCTTCAGCTCATTTACAGATGAGGAACTAAGGCAGAGTTAAATGACTTGCCTAGGGTTACACAGCCAGTAAGTATCTGAAGCCAAATTTGAACTCATAAAGATGAGTCGTCTTGATTCCAAACCCAATGCTCTATCCACTATGCCACCTAACTCTAATTTTCACACTCTCATAGTTTTATTCTCTAAGAGTGACTGCTACCTCAGGTTTTGCGGATCACTTTATAGGACTATACTTCTTTTAATTAATTAGTTAATTAATTAAAACTGCCAAGGAGGTTTTATTGGAATGTGGCCACTGTGCGTGGTATGGCTTCTTGGAGCCACAATTGAGAGTTGGGTGAAAGGTCGATACCAAAGGTGGATAAACAACCCTGATAAGGACTCTGAAAGTCTTCCCCCCAGAGGTGCTAGTCCTTTCTGAAGACACCATACAATCCATACACACTACCCCTTATGCCTCTATAAATGATCATTTCTTCTCTTCTCATTTTGACTGAATGTATGACTAGCATGATACATGAGTGTGCCTCCTTAACACATTTCTACAAATATCAGGTCAACCGATATCTCTTGCCTCTAATTGATTCATAATCCTAAGGAACTCATTTATCCCTGATATTCCTCAGGGCCTTTATCTGTGAAAGGCAACTACTGACTGCTATCCACAAGGATGAGTTTCAGGAATAAATATGAATAAAAAGTATTTGTAAATCTTTGGAACCAAGAAGAATCACAATTCTTATCAATATTAATTACAATAGTGCCATTGCTCTACACCACCACAGGTTGAATATAAAGTAATGTTATACAAACATTGCCTCTAGTAAAGAATTTAATGGCCAATGGGCTAATTTGTTTCAGGCCCTTGTCCATGCTCCTGGGTCCCACATACCACCCGCCACTTTCTTCTGCATACCTTTCCTCCCTATGGGCCATTGTAAAATATGGGAGTGGAAGCCTGCTTACCCTAGGGGAGTTCCCAACATTTTCAGAGGTGTTCTGTACCCACCCCATGCTGTAATTCTATAGCAAATACAAAGAAAAGAAAAGTGTCAGACCTGTTTTTCTTCACGTACATACTTCCTGTACCCAACCCGTGCCAGCGTTTCCTGGAGTGTCTATTGAAAGCAATTCAAAATACTGACACTTGGTGCCAAAAAGTTAATCAAAGCTCTTCCTCCTTTCCCCTAAAGCCCTACTCATCTCAATAATAATAATAATCCCTTGCAGGATTAATTATGGCGCTTATTCATTTTCAAAGCTCATTCACCTGCATGATCTCATTTGAGCCTCACAAATGTTCTGAGAGAGAGGTAGCATGAGTTTAGTGATAAGGAAACTGAGGCTGAAAGAGGAAAAGAGATTTGCCCAAGGTCATATGACCAGTAAGTGGTAAGACTGGGATTAGAACCCAATTTCTTCTCACTGAGTCCAAAGCTTTTTCCACAGAGAGGTGCCATTTCCAAAGAGGAAGATTACCAAGAAATAAAGAGCTGTCATGGATGGAATCTTTATTTTTTCATTTAGTGACTTCAAGATATTTTTAATAACCTTAAATCACTCTATAAATGTGAATTATCATCATCATTATTAAGGCAAGTAGATATGAAAATGCTAAACAATGGCATGACTATTTTTGCATGGGAATGTTAAAGGGAGAAGACTTCGATTTGGAATCTGATTATATGGGTTTGAATTCAAATCCTGCCACTTTCTAGCTGTCATTTTGTCCTAGATGATCTCTAAGGTCCCTTCTAGATCTAAGATCTCACGGTCTTATAGCTTGCAGTATAACCAAGTCAACCAATGAGACCATTTTCATGATGGATAAGGGAACATCAGGGCAGGGTTGATGGTTGGTCTTTTTAAGTACCATTGGTTTTCATGGATGATGAGTGTCTAAACTCAGCCCCATTTCTAAAGATGTCTCTCTCCTTGATTCACCCTCTATGATGCCAGAAAGAAGTTTCTGTATTTTCCCATGTCTCAGAGAAGGGATGATAGAAATACACATTGACATCTTATTGAATTATCAGAAATAGATTATATACATGAGGGAAAGAATACTTCTGAGAGTCACCTTATCTTCAGCATCTATTTCCTTCACAGACATATTGTGACCTTTCTTCATCTTACTAGATGGTTTTATGTTTTATCATGGCCAAAATTTTATCTCTTGATGATGAATTTTCTGGTAATAAATCTTTCATATTTAGATACACTCAGCATGGATTTTTTTTATTAGAAATGATTTCAAGGCCTCTACTGTACTAAAGATCAGTTCCCCCCCCCCAGGAGAATCATACTTAACTTTATAAAATGATTCTTGATAGTAAGCTTGACTCTTCTGATTTGGGGAATAATTTCTTGATATATAATGCCCACAGCCTTTCTTTTTAAAATTATGGTTTTCATGGAGTTCAATGATTCTTAAATTATCTCTTCTTTTCCCATTTTCTAAGTCAGTTTTTAAAAAATAACAGATATCTTACATTTTCTTTTCTTTTTCCAATTTTTATTTTGTTCTTATTCTTTCTAGCTCATTGGATCATTGATTTCTATTTGGTTTGTTTTATTCCAGGTTTCAGAAAGTCTATTGCTTTAAGTTTACCACTTTATAAGACATTTATTCTCCTTCTAACTTTAACCTCCAAAATATTTATTTAATATTTTTATCTTTTGCTTCCTTTTATATAGTCCTTGTGGAAAAATCTTTTCCTTTGATTCTGTTATTATATGGGGTAGCTAGGTGAAACAATGGAGAGATTGCTGGGCCTAAAGTAAAAAAAAAAAAAACTCATCTCTAAGAGTTCAAATCCAGTCTCATGCACTTACCAGCTGGGTGACCTTGAGTAAGTCATTTAACCCTGTTTACTTCATTTTCTTAATCTGTAGAATGAATTGGAGGAGGAAATAGCAAACAACTTCAATATCTTTTCCAAGAAATGCCCAAATGGGAGAAGAATAGTCTGAGACTGAACAAGAATTATAATTGTTATGTTGTTACTCTTGACTTTTTTAGGGGTCTCTAGAACTACAATAACTTTTTATATACTGATGTTTTTTTTCCTTTGATTTGATCATCTCTCCAACTTTAGTTCCTGAACTGAGGTTTTATGCCAAGACTAGACATCTGCTATCTTTTTTGGTTGTGGCAGTAACTCTGACTGGCCTTGCTTTGGGTTCCCTGGGTTATTTCACTGACCTGCACCTCCCAGGATTAATCTCCTCTGATATTTGAGGTTCCAAGCACCAGATCTTCAGCATCCTTTATGGCTTCTCAGTAGAGGTATCTTGAAGCCACTATGCATTTGGGCTATGCTGGTCTCAGTGCTTCTGTGCTACTACTTGCTTCCTTTCCCTGGAAGTTTCTAAAATCCTCACCCTGAAGCTTTGGGGATTTTTCAGAAATCTCTCCACTTTTAATATCTCCAGACACAGACCAATTCAAACTACATGTATATCTCTGGCCTATTTCTAGTCCTGCAGGGAGACTACTGGCTTACGTGCCCATGTTGATGCTAGCTTTGTTAGAAGTCCCTTTTTCTATTGCCTATGGACTTTAGGCTGACTTTTAATGCAATTCTGGGGTAAAATAAATAATTTACTATAGTTTCTCATTGGACTTCTTGATAAATATTTAATCTGTACAAATTTTAAGTTTTTCACTAAAATAGTTTTGTGGGAGCAGCGTTTTCAGTCTCCTTTCAAGCAACCATTTAGCTAGAAGTCTTTGACTCTACTATTTTAATTCACCTTCTGACTATTATCTCTGCCTTCAGTTTTTTTTCCACTCCAATCTATCATCTTTTCCACTCTACTCCCCTCTTTGCACTCAGTAGTTCTACCATTATTGACCTATTTGTAATTCCTTGAACTCCATCACCACCTCTATGCCTTTGCAATAACTGATGAAACCTAGAATGTTCTTTTCCCTTACCTCCTCTTTTAGTTTTTTTGGCTTCCTTTAAGATTCAGCTCAGATCCAACCTTCTTCTACAGTAAACCTTTTTGAGTCCTCTTAGCTCCTCATGCTTTCTGCTTCTCTCTCTCTCTCTCTCTCTCTCTCTCTCTCTCTCTCTCTCTCTCTCTCTCTCTCTCTTTCTCCTT
>NW_025376137.1:0-8612 GCF_016433145.1 Gracilinanus agilis
CCCTCCCCCCAGCCCAGCTAATCCCTCAGGGTGGAGCCTCAGCTCCTGGCTTAGTCAGCACATCTTGCAAATCCTGAATGAAGTTGCCCCAGGAAAAAAAAAACGCCAAGAATCTGGGCATTCATGGCCCCTCTCCTTTTGAGGCTCTCCCACTTTGGTCCTTCTGCCAGCCTAAACTCTCTTCCAGATCTCTCCTCCTTTCTCATCTAAGCCTCCTCCCTTTCATCTTTCAGGGCATCTCTGCACTATCTCCCACAATTCCTTCACACTCAGATGCCTTGTTCAGCTTTCCCCAACCTTTCTTCCTCTTCCCTTTCTTTCTCACTTCCTCCTCCAGGAAGCCTTCCCTGATTCAGTTCTATTCAAACTTTGATCTCAGTTTTGTTCTCCATTCACTTATCACACCCTCAAACCTAGCCCAGTGCTGACTCTTTACAGTTCTTTTTTTTTGTTTGATTTTAAAAATGTTTATTTACTTGTTACACTAAAATTCCCCACTATCTCCCTTCTTCCCCCCCCCCACACAATCTGTTCCAGAGAAGAAATCATTTGACAAAAAGGTGTGTATAGATATAATATATAAAATTATGTCTTGCTTGTTTCTATTTATCAGTTCTTCCTCTGGAGGTGGACATATACAAGCCATTTTCAAACCATATATCTGTTGTTGTATATATATTCCTTGGTTCCTGTTCCCTCAGTATGTGTCCTGTCTTCTCCTTCAGAATGGGAGTTTCTTTAGGGTGAGAGCCACAATTCCTCCTTCAACTGAATGTTCTCTCACTTGTTGATACACCTCTAGGATCAATGGACTTTTCCATTTGATTTGCTGATGAAATCTTCTATATGTGTGGTCTCCCTGGACTGAATGTATGCTCTTTTGTCTCACTTTTCTTTTTAGATCCCCAGTGCTTTGCATATAATAAACCTTTAATGGTTTTTTCCTTCCTTCCTTCCTCTCTTCCTGCCTTCTTTCCTTCCTCCCTTCTTCCTGCCTTCTTTCCTTCCTCCCCTTCTTCTCTCCCTTCATTCTTTCTTTCCTTTTTCCCTCCCTCCTTTCCTTTCTTCCTTATGTCCCAGAGCTCTGTCCACTAGGGGTGCTTAGTCCAGAGTCTGGAGATAAGCTACTGATTTACTCTCCAAATTTTCTTTTGGGGAGCTGAAGCTTTTAGAACATAAATGGATTTCCTTCTCTGGCAAGGAGCAATACAAAGACAACTTCATTTGGAGTCAGAAGACCTGGCTTTAAGTCATAGCTCTCCATTTCAGCCTCCATATGATTTTGGGCAAATGACCTCTACTCTCTTGGCCTCCATTTCCTCATCTGAAAGATGAGGTTCCTTTAGACAACTCCTGATGTTGCTTATAGCTCTAAATTCAGATTCTCCTGTGTTTGTCAGTTTTTAAAAATTCATTTCCCACTTTGGGTGACTTTTGGGGATCTCTTGATTGGGGTCTGCAGCCTCCCTTCTTCCAATAACACAATCTCTATCACTATGAGCACTCTAGCTCACACTCCGAATACTCTCTAATCTCAAAGCAATTTTCACGTGTGTTTGTGAATATCTCTCATGAGCCTTGAGGATCTGGATTCCAATCCCTCTTCTGTTACCTACTATCTGTGGGACCTTGGGCAAGTCATCTAACCTTTCTGAGCCTCAGTTTCTTCAGCTGAAAATTAAGGTGATTGTACCTAAGTCTTCCAGTTTGGAATCTATGAGCTTATGACCTTGGAAAGGTCATTTTACTTTCCTCTACTTAAATTTTCTCATCTAAAAAATGGGTCAATGATACTTTCCCTCCCTTTTGGACCTTGGATTTCCTCACTCAAGGGAGCTCCCCATGTGGAAACTTTTCTCCATCAATGCAAATAAGTAACTTTTCTGTAACTTAGAGTTTTAAAAAGTTGCCTTGGAAAAGGAAAGGGGTTTAAGTGACTCAGTCAGGGTCATGTAAGAAGGACGTGTCAGAAGTAAGACATGAACTCCAAAGTTGGCTCTCTCTCCATTATGCCATCCTGACTCCCAATGATACATGCACCCTATAAATGTTGCTACATTACATGAGCCATCTAAATGTCATGTATCATCATGGCTTCAGAGTTCCCATGGCATCCCTGGCTCCCAGACAGTCCCTATTCACCCCAAAGCCCTGAGCTTAGCCTTGGAGCCCTTGGAGCTTTGGAAAGGACCCATCCTAGTTCCCAGGACCCAGTCTCTGCTAATGGTGAAGATTCCCAGGGGAAAGGAGGGAATGGAGGAATGAGATTTGGATCATGGGCAAAGGACTTGGGTTTAGGCACTCTGAATTACCCAAACCTGGGGCATGATAGGACAGCAAAAGGCATGTTTGCTTTGCCTAGCCAGTGCCCAAGTTTGTCTGGCTACCCCCTTAGATGTGAGTCTCACCCCTACTTCATGTTCTTTCCCCTGGGTCAGAGTAAATTCCCAATGCCCCCTTTACCCTCTAGACTCCCTGAGGCTGGGAAAACTGATCTCCAAGCACTCTTTCAGCTTTTGTGTCTTTGGGTACTAAGCTGTCCTAGTAGTTGGTAAACAGCTTATTAAGATGATTAGTGTAGTGCAATTAGAGATGGGAAAACAGAGGCCAGAGTGCTGGAAGGGGCTCCCCACCCCCCATGGATGCAATGCTCCCCCAGGGGCAGGTTGATGCAACTCAAACTGGCACAATCAGCCCGGGTAGAGACCCACATTCTGGAAAGGGAGTAAACTGAGGGTCCGAGTCATAGTTGCCAAGCTCCCAAGAAGCAAGAGCTCCCAGTGGTTTCACTCCAGAGGCCCAGCCTTAGCTCTAGAGGCTCTATCATGATAGAACATGTATTTTGTGGGAGGGATGATGGTTGGTCCTGGATGTTGCAGTTTAAACAAGAGGAAGAGGTCTACAAGACCACTTTGGAGTGTGAAGATTGGGACCCCATCTACCAGAGGACTTTGCCTGGCAGTAATGCTAGGGTCTTGTGGTGGCCAAAAGCATCGCCTATTAAAGCTATTCCGGTGCAACCCAAAGGGCCTACGTGACTGAGAGAAGAAGAGATCAACCTTTCTCAAGTGACAGATTTAGGGACTCTCAGTCCATTCTCTCTCTCCCTAGGGCCTTACCACTACATCCAAATTGGTGAGGTGTGTATTTTTTTAGTTAGACCAGTTCATTTTTAATAGCCAAAGTCCTGTTGAGTCCTTTATTTAAACCCCAAGCCTGAACTGGGGCCAGTAGTTAGAATGAAGTGGGGGTCATGGTGGTACATGATAAGAAGAGGAATGGAGGATACTAGAAGAGAGTTTCCTTGAACCTGTCCTCGGCAAATCTCTTCCCAGGCTACTGCCCTCTTGGATTCAAGGTATAGACTACCAGAGTCTGGGTACAGGGGCTGGGATGGGTCCTTTCCAAAGTGCTCTCTCTGTCTCTCTTTCCCCCTCTCTGTCTGTCTCTGTGTCTCTATCTGTCTCTGTCTCTCTGTCTCTCCCTTTTATGGAAATTGTGGATTTAGACCTAGAAGAGAACTTAAAGGTCTTCAAGTCCAACCTCTCCATTCTGTAGATGACAAAGCTGAGACTCAGAAAGGGCAAGTGACTTCCCCAAGGCCACACAGTAGTAAAGCTGGCTTTTGAGCTTTGTTCTCTTGACTCTAGGTCCAAGGCTTTTTCGGTAGTATGTGATAAGTGAGAAATTCAATTTGATTCAATAATTCAGTTAACCTTAATGAAGCACTTACTATGTGTCAGGAAGTATACTTAGCACTGGGATACAACTGAAGAAAGGAAAGGACACTTCCCCTGCCATCTTCCAGGAAGGACCACTGGGGGAGAAGGAACAGCAGCAGACTTGGATTTCCAAATATGGTACCAGGAGAGATAGTCTGAGGTAGGGTAGCCCAGGCTGGATGAGGGTGTGATATGGAGGGGAGGGGCTTTCTAACCGGAAGGGAAGGGTGTGCCAAGGCCACAGGACTCTTGCCTGGCTGCCTGCTTATTGGCTAGGCTGTAGGGGAATTTTTTTCTAGTAAGAGTTTGGATTAGATGGCCGAGGAGGTCCCTTCTGATAAATTTCTGTGACATCCTTGATGCTGCCAGACACTCTCTCTCAGGAGAGGAGGGTGGGGAATTCTCTCCTTGGGGCAACCGGACTAAGTCCCCTAAACATGGTAGGAGGCAACAGGTGTGGTCCAGGAGGGCCAGGCCTGGGGACTGGGCATTCATCCCACTGGCCTCCTCAGCATCCTAGGGGCATTTGCCAATGGCTGCCCCACCCTCCTCAGCCCTGGCCTCCTGCCAGTCCCTATAGCAGAGGTGTGCCCCCCCCCGTCCCCATCTGAGCCCCCTCCCCACTACCTCTGCTCTTCTCTGTGGCCCCTGCCCTTCCCCCACAAGGGATGCTTGGAGGGGTTGGTGAAGAGAAGCTGGTCAGGCAGGCTTGGGGGAAGGGAGGAGGAGGAGGAGAAGGACGAGGAGGAGGAGGAAAGAGAGGTCATGGGGTGGGGCTGACCCCAGCGGGAGGTCACCAGGGCTGTTAATCCAGACTGACTGCGGGCCCTGGGATGAGCAGGGAGGTATTAGGGAGTTTACAACATCCTTTCATCCTGCAGGCTGCCTACCCGCCCTCTCCTCCTTTCTTTCTTTTCCTTTCTTTCTTTCTGCCTTTTTTTTTTTTCATTCCCTCCCTTTGCTGGCAGCCCAGCCCTAATAAAATACAGTGTCTCCAGCAAGTCTGCCCGCCTGCCGCCTCACTGCTGCTCCCACCCGCCTGCACGCAGCCCTCAAACCAAACTGCTCCACTCAAGCCCCGCCTGGCAGCTGCCACCTTAACCCTTGCCAACCCAGCCTGGGGAGGGACCGGGACCTCCTTCCCTCCTGCCACTCCCCGAAGGGCTGCGGGGAAGAGGGTCCTGCGGGGCCCATCTCAGGATTCAGAATCCTTCCCCATGTGTCTGCGGGATCCTTGCATGTGCTGTGTGTCTGTGTGGGAGCCCTGTGTGTGCCCGTGAAATGAGCCTGTGCCCCAATCCACATGTGTGTCCTCTGAAGGAGATGACTGCAAAGGGCCCTTCTAATCAGAAAATTCTTTTTCAAAATAATTAATTAATTAAAAATTAGCGGGGGGGGGGGTCAAATATTTTTCCAAGTTTACACGATTCAATTTTTTTCCCTCCCCCTTCCCAGAGCTGACAAGCCATTCCACTGGGTGGTGATATGTGCATCAAATCCATTTCCATATTATTCATTTTTGTAAGAGAGTCATCTTTTAAAACCCAAACCCCAAATCCTATACCATTTAAACAAATTCATCGTAAAATTCTATAGTACAAGTGTGACGTGGTGGGGTTTCTTGGGGTTTGTGTGGACATTTCCATATGTGAGGCTGTTACATTTCTGTGATTCTGGTCTGTATGTTCCTTTGTGGATACGTGTCTCAAGCTCAGCCTCTCTCTGTGCCCGAGGGAGGCTGTCCCTTATCTGGTGTTTGTTCAGGTGTTTCTGCATCCACTCGTGTGGTGTCATGTATGTGCACATGTGTGTGCATCTGCAGCAAGCCATCTGCTGTTGTTTCTTTCCAGTGTGTTTGTGATGATATGTGTGTGATCTTTTTGCTTGTTGTGTTTCTCTTGGGGTGTGTGTAATGTTGGTGGTGTTCCCTTGGGTTTGCGTGTACAGCCATAAGGACATGTGAGGTTATCAACTTTCCATGTTTCTTGTTCATGTGTTTCTGTGTGTGTCTCATGTTTCAACATCTCATTTATCTGGTGTGTTTCTACCTCTGAGAGTGTGATGCCATGTGTGTGATATGGTGTTATTCCTTGGGGTTTGTGTATGCATCCCCATCCACGTGTGAGATTGTTAACTTTCTTCTTTTAATTTTAGTAATATTTTATTTTCTCAATTACACAGAAAAACAATTTTCAACACATTTTCCAAGTTTATAAGATCCAAATTGTCTTCCTCGGAGCCTGTTAACTTTCCAGGTTTCTTGTCAGTCTGTTTCTCGGTGTGTGTGTCTCATGTATCGACATCTCATTTATCCAGTGTGATTTTATATCTACATGCATGATACCCTGTGTGTGATATGGTGGTGTTCCTTGGGATTTGTGTGCACATCCATGTCTAATGTGAGGCTGTTAACATTCCATGTTTTTTATCTGTATGTTTCTCTGTGTGTGCCTCATGTATCAATATCTCATTTATCCAGTGTGATTTATATCTGCATGCATGATGACATACGTGTGATATGGTGGTGTTCCTTGGGATTTGTGTGCACATCCCCAGCTACATGTGAAGCTGTTAACTTTCTTTTTTTTAATCTTCAATTTTGTTATATTTTATTTTCTCAATTATGTGTAATAACACTTTTTGACACATTTGCTAAACTTAAAAGATCCCAACTGTCTCCCTCGGAGCCTGTTAACCTTCCAGGTTTCTTGTTGGGATGTTTCTGTGTGTATGTATGTTTCCTATCTCAACATCTCATCTACTGGGTGTTTCTACACATGCATGTGTGGCAACATGTATGTGCACACAGATGTCTACATTTACATGTATGTTGGCTCTCTGCCGCTGTTTCTCCTGAGAGTGTTTCTGAGTTTCAGATGATACGTGTGTCCTTTGGCGTGTTTGCTTTCCTAAGTGTATGATGTGAGACTGGCTCTGTGGGTCTCTTTCTACTTTTGTGGGTATCGATGAGCTCCCACGTGGGAATGAGTCTGGCCCGGTCCTACTGCTTGGTTCATGTTCCTGCAGACATACGTGGCCCTCCAAATGTCTGCGTGAGAGGCAGATGGCTGTGGTCCTTGGCGCACACGCCTCTGGGATGCCATGTTGGGGAACTGGGAATCTTGGTGAACTCAGTGCTTCTCCGTCCAGCTGCACGGCTTCCTCTCAAAGGCCCCAGAGCTTGGGGGCTGAGCAGGGTGGAGGTTGTGTTGTGGAGGGAGCGGGGCACCCAGCCAGCCCAGAAGACTGAGAGGTGGGAAGTGGAGAGGCCAGCAGTCCAGGCCCTGGTAGCTGGGCAGTGAGAGGGCTCTGAGTCAGGGCTTGGTTCTCTCCCGGGGAAGGTAAACACGGAACCCACCCACCTTCAGACATTAGGTCGTTTGTTTATCTCCCAGTCACCATCACCATCCACAGCCCAAGTCCCATTTGCCTGGGGGCCCTGCCAGCCAGGGAGGAGGTAAGGGGAGCCTGAGAGGGTGCCCCGTCTTTAGCGCCCTCCCTCTTCCTAGCTTGGCCCCCAGAGCAGCCTTTTGAGATGCAGGGGGTGAGGGGCTCTGGGGGAGGAGGGATAGTTGGGTGGGGAATGCCTGTGTAAGCATGTCTGTCAGGAGCTGGAGATCAAAGACCAGCCCTCAGGTGACCCTGCAGCCAGCAGAGCAGAGGCAAGCTGCCTGGCAGGGGACGCCACGCTGAGTGGAGTCCCTGGGGCCCTACCTGCCCAGGGCATTAGCCTGGCACTGGGAGGTCAGAGAGAAGAAGGAGCCTGGCAAACACAGGCTTTACCTACTACTTCCCTGAACCTGCTCCTTGTGTGGCCTTAGAAACAGCCCTTTGCTTCTCTTAATTTTCTTATCTGTAAAATGGGTGAAGATTAAAGCAGAGATTGTTAACTTGGGACCCACAGGCCAGTGGATAGATTGGGGGGGGGGGTGAACCTGTGAATTTGGATGGGAAAAAGTTACATATTTATTTTTACTAACTTCCAGGGGAAATGTAGCAATCCCTTCAATTACAAATTGTTAAAAATGCCTCTGATCAGGGGTCCAAATACTTCATCAGGTAACTAAAGATATCCACGAAACAAGAAAAGGTTAAGAATTCTTGGCCTAGATGATCTTAAAACCCCTTCCAGCTGTAAAGTCTATATCCTATTAAACGTGTGTCCTCAAAATGGAGGTCTTTTCTGAGTTACCACTCTAACCCCATACTGAACCTGGGCATCCAGCCCCAGAGCAAGGAAAAGATTCCAAAGCCCAAATCCAAATGCCAGGGTGCTTGCTTTCAAACTAGCATTGGGTGGCAACTCATCATGCCTCAGCTTGGCCCTGCTAGCAGTCCTTCAAGATTCAAGGGGGTGAGGGGTTGGGGGGGGGCAGATGCACAGAAGAGCAACCTGTTATTAATATTCAAGCCACCTTCCCAAGAAAACTCATTGCCCCTCCAGCTGGGGACCATCAGCTCTGTAGTCCAGGGACTGAGCCCTTCTGTATCCCCAAATCTCTTTCCCACCATCCCAGTGGGCTAGTGGCTAAGCCATGAGCCTTCAGATTCAATTTTTTTTATTAATATCAGATATAAAGATGGGTCCAGTAAGAAAGCACAAAGGAAGAGAATAGTATGTCGGAGGGAAGGGGTAGAATAATGGGGGAACTGGCCAGGACCATGCTGTCTCCTGGAGTGGGATTCCCAGAGACCCGCACATCTCCCAACCTTCCCACCCATCCCTGCCCCAACCAAACCAAAATCCACCAGGAGCCAATAACCCTGTTTCTCTCAGTTCTACACACAGCAAGATTTGTACAGGAGGGAATAGTCACATAAATAGGAAACCACGGCAGGGAGGAGGCGGCTTCTCTCTCTCTTAAAAAAATATCATATATATATATATAT
>NW_025376138.1:0-5924 GCF_016433145.1 Gracilinanus agilis
GAAGGAAGGAAGGAAGGAAGGAAAAGAGACAGACAGACAGAAAGACAGACAGAGAAACAGAGAGGCAGAGAGAGATTTTTTTTTTCCATCTATGGTCCATCATGAGTTATGATTCCAGACTGGCTCAGACACCTGTGAACAACCCTCAACTCACCATATACCGGGAGAGAAGGCTCAGGACCAAACTCATCAGACAATGAAGCTTCCCTCAGCCACCTAACCTTAATCAGTCTCTTCCCCTTCTCATATGTAAACTAGTTTGATCCAAGGTGGAGGGGCCCATTTCCCATTATCTGGCTTCCTTCAAAATCCCAGCAAAAATGCCAGGGGAATTAGGCAACATTTCCTTCATCTGTTCCCCTGTGTATGCCATTACCTGTGCGACTTCTAGCCTCTTGGCTCCACAGCATCCCATTCTCCAAAGCATCCCATTCATCCCCATTCTGACATCCAAGTCAGACATAAGCCATCTTGGAGATTAAGGAGATATTCAAGAAGAGTCTCGACTTTAGGGTGAATGTGGTGGACTCCAGCAGCAAAGGACCTAAATCCTAAGGCGTTGTAATAATAATAATAGCTAAGGGGCAGTTAGGTGACTCAGGAGGTAAAGATCCAGGCCTAGAGACTGGAGATCTTGGGATCAAATCTTGGGCCTCAGACACTTGCTAAGCTGTGTGTCACCCTGGACAAGTCAACTCCATTTGCCTAGCTCTTTCTTCTCTTCTGCCTTAGAATTGATACTTAGTCTCTTCCTCCAGCCTCATTGAGAGAGTAAGCAATTTGCTATAGGTTATATATGTGCCGTCATGCAAAACATTTCATGTTAGTCATTAACATATTAGTAATAAATTAACTAAAAGCCACGTGAGCTTATTTTTATCTCACCCTAATTTAAGTTCCCTATTTGTTTTATAGAAAAAAAATTAAAAGGATATCTTTTTATTATTGCAGGAGATTTATGTAGTTACTTATGTTGGACTTCATTGTTCTTTGAATGTTTGATAAAATTCATTAGTAAATTAATCCATCAATCCTGGGGTGAAAAAAGAATCAGTACAGATTCTAAGACAGAAAGTAAAGGTTAGAAAAAAAAATAACAGCTAACATTTTTATATAGGGCTTTAAAGTGTCCTAAGAAATTAAGAACTTTTAAATATATTTTATCTCATTTGATCCTCACAGTCACTGGCGGGCTGGCAAATGCCTGACAATTAATTCTCTGGGGAAAATATTGCATTTGTGACACTTTTAAGTTTATTTGAATTATTAACATTAATCACTTTCACAAGTCTCGACAATCAACAAAAAAATCAATCCTGTCCCAATTTGTAGTGTTTGGCATTTTTCAAGGTATGATTGCTTACCCCCAAAATTTAACAACTGGCTGTGGAAGAGGTGGTTTGAGGTGTCCCAGCCTAACAACCTTGCCAGGTAAGGCCTTCATTACCCCTATTTTATGGGTGAGGAAACCAATTCTGAGAGAGGCTCACCATGATTTGCTCAGGCTCACACAGCTAGATTTGATGCAGGATTTAAATTCATGTCTTTCCGACTGCAGGCCCAGATCTCTATCCATTACTCCATCTAGGAGAAAAGAACAACTTGACCTGAGGCTGGAACTAGGATTAATGGGCAAGGCAGGAAGGTCTCCACAGGGAACTGTGGGGAAGATTGCTCAGTGCTTGGGACTTATGCCAGGGCTCCTGAGGCAAGGCAATTTTGATAGAAAAGCCTGAAGCCAGGAAACACCAGGGTTTAAATTCTATCTGTGTCATCCCAACAGAATCAAATTCCAGTGAAACCTGTTTCTTCATCTATAAAATGGGGATAAATAATACTTCTATTACCTATCTCAAAGGATTGTTGGGAAAAAAGTAGTTTTTAACTTTAAAGTCTTACACAAAAGTAAATAATTATCATTTCTTAAACTCTTACCTTCTGTCCTGGAATTAATTCTAAGTACTGACTCCAATGCAGAAGAGTGGTAAGAAGTAGAAAGTTAGGATTAAGTGATTAGGAAGTGTCCAAGGTCATATTTGAACCCAAGATCTCCCATCTCCAGGTCTGGCTCCCTATTCTGAGCCACCTCACCGCCTGCCATCACCAAGCATCCGGACTTCGGTCCAGCCACTGGACTTCTGGAAGAGCGTGAGACCAATGGCTTTGCGAAACTCTGCATCATTAAATCCATTTCATAGGCAAGCCGTGTAATTGGTCCTCTTTGAAAACAAAGGACAGAAAATGGTGGAGCAGAGGCACAGAGAGCCTGGGACCCTTTGAGAATCCTCTCCAACCAATCTTAGAATAACAATTCAAAATAAATACTAAGGTGACAGAATGAGCAAAGATACAGTGAAACAATTTTCCTGGACAAAACCGCTTGGAGGGTCTATTTCACTGGGGTGAGAGGGGACCCGCAAGCTGTACCCCCCAACCCACCCCTACTGCTCCAGGGTCTGAACCTGGATCCAAGCAAACTTGGAGACCCCCAAGGTCCTGTTTATGCCATGCCCACCCCTTAAAGTTCCATGCCCTTGTGCAAGGCTACAGTGAGGTCTCAACTCCTAGCACAAGGCAGTCTTCAGTTTGCCTGGCTGGTGTGTGCCTAAGGGGAAGCCCAGAGCCCTTGTCTGTAAAAAAGGAAAAAAGGGGATTTTTGATTGGATATAATATTTAAAGGAGTGGTCACCAAGAAGTGAATAATTAATCAATTCTAAAATGATTTTTAGTAACTTATTTACAAAATATAGGAGTGAAAGTAGAGAGAAGAGGGTAGAGTAAGAGATCTACCTTAACGAACTAGATTTTTTTCAAGTCTTGGCTTTACTTCAGCAGGGCTCCAGAGGCCCAGCTTGAGAGCCTAAAAATCAATTAACAAGGGTTTTAGCCACAAGGCTTCTTCCCAATCAAAGGAGCCTCCCGGAGGCTCCGGAAGCCAAGGCAGTCAGCCTTCTTCACTCACTACACGTAGTTCTGAGGGACTTAAGAACAGTCTCACCAAGGTCTCAGGGTCCCAGTGGGCGCTCCTCCACGCCCAAGCAACAAACAAGAAGAGAAGAGAGCAGCCCTACGGGAAGTTGTCACTCCCTTTTAAAAGCACTTCTTTTCCTCACTTCCTGTGCCTTCCTCCTAGTTTATGTGTTCAATCCCAACAGACTCTTTTCTTAGGACTGTCCAGGGGGCAGTCAGTCAATTCTGATTTGTCATCCACTCTTGTACACATGGGTCACAGACTTCCCAACTTGTGAATTAAGTGGGGTTGTTTACACTTTTGGTGATTAAATCTAAGAATGGGCAGGGTAGATTTAATCTCATTATCACATGTCCAAGTCCTCATTGAGGCCTCAATCCCTGACTCAAGGCAGTCTGAAATGCATGTCCAGCATAAGCCCAGGGGGAGGCCTGGGGCCCTTACCCAAGCCAAAGTGAGTTCCCAAGCCCCAGCACAAGGAATTCTGCAATGTGCCTAACTAGTGGAAGCCCAACGGGAGGCCCAGAGCTCCTGCCCAAGACTGCAGTTAGGGCCCACACCCCAGCTCCAGGCAGTCCCTGGAGCCCTAGCACAAGTTAGCTCACTGTGCTCTGAGCCCTGAAAGCCATCAACAGGCCCTGGGTCAGACTGAATTGGCAGTGGGAGGTGGCTTTCAAAGCTCCTAGCCCATAAGCCATCATACCACTCTGGAAGAACTGAAACTTGTAGAAACTCAACACTAGAGCTAAGGATAGCA
Source organism: Gracilinanus agilis (assembly GCF_016433145.1). NCBI lineage: Eukaryota > Metazoa > Chordata > Mammalia > Didelphimorphia > Didelphidae > Gracilinanus > Gracilinanus agilis. The sequence goes on from NW_025376138.1 coordinate 3,729, forward strand.
GGAAGGAAAAACTGGAGATTAAGACCATGGTCCCTCTGCCCTTAGAACAGAGGCCACCTTTAAGATAAAAATAAACATCAAGAAAAAGGTTAGGAAAATGAGTAAATTTTTTTTTAATCCCTAACCATAGAAAATTATTATGGTGACAAAGAAGAGCAAGACACAGACTCAGAAGGGGACAATGAGATATGGAAAAAAAAAGAAAAATGGGAGTTGATCTCAGGCTCTAGAAGGAGCTCAAAAAGGAATTTAAAAATCAAATAAGGGGACAGCTGGGTAGCTCAGTGGATTGAGAGTCCAGCCTAGAGATGGGAGGTTCTAGGTTCAAATCCGGCCTCAGACACTTCCCAGCTGTGTGACCCTGGGCAAGTCACTGGACCCCCATTGCCCACCCTTACCACTCTTCCACCTAGGAGCCAATACATAGAAGTTAAGGGTTTAAAAAAATTTTTTTTAATTTAAAAATTTTAAAAAGGAAATGAAAGTGATAAAAGAAGAAAATAACTTAACAAAACAGAATTAGCCAAATGGAAAGAGTAATAAAAATCCAACAAAGAAAAGTTTCTTAAAAATGAAATTGGCCAAATACAAAAGGAAGTTCTAAAGCTCACAGTAGAAAATAATTCCTTAAGAATTAGAATTAGACAAGTAGAAGTTAATTTCTTCATGAGACATGAAAAAAATCAAAAGAATATGAAAATAGAAGAAAATACGAAATATCTAATTGGAAAAACAACTGACCTAGGAAAAAGGTCTAGGAGAGACAATTTGAGAATTATTGGACTACACGCATTACACTAAGATAAGGTCAAAATAGGTATATGATTTAGACATAAAGGATAATACTGTATGTAAATTAGGGGAACATAGAATAGTTTAACTGTCAAATCTATGGAGAAGAGAAGAATTTATGACAAAACGAGATAAGTAATATTATAAGACATAAAATGAATAATTTTGACTCTATTGAATTAAAAAAGGGGTTATACATACAAAACCAATGTAATCGAGATTAGAAGGGAAACAACAAACTGGGCAAAAGTTTTATAATAAATTTCTCTCATAAAGGTCTCATTTCTCAAATATGTAATCAAGTCAAGCTTATAAGAATACAAGTCATTGCCCTATTGACAAATGGTCAAAGGATATGAACAAGTAGTTTTCAGATGAAGAAATAAAAGCCATCAATAATTATATGAAAAAGTGTTCTCAATTACTCTTGATTAGTGAAATGAAAATTAAAATAATGCTGAGACACCAACTCACACCTGTTAGATTGGCCAATGTGGCAGTAAAGTGGTAAATGTTGGAGGGGACATGACAAAATTGGGACACTAATGCATTGCTGGTGGAGTTGTGAACTGATCCAGTCATTCTGGAGGGCAATTTGGAACTGTGCAGCAAAGGACTATAAAACTATTCCTACCCTTTGATCCAGTAACACCACTACTAGGCCTGTATTCCAAAGAGATTAAAAAAAAAAAAAAGAGAAAGCATCTCCTTGTAGAAAACTATTTATATAGCAGCTCTTTTAGTGGGGGCAATGAATTAGAAATTAAGAGGATATCCATCAACTGGGGTGTAGCTGAACAAACTGTGGTAGATGATGGTATGGAACACTATTGTGCTATAAGAAATGATGAATGGGGGGCAGCTGGGTGGTTCAGTGGATGGAGAGATGGGCCCAGAGATGGGAGGTCCTGCATTCAAATCTCAGACACTTCCTAACCATGTGACCCTCGGCAAGTCACTTAACCCCCATTGCCTAGTCTTTACTGTTCTTCTGCCTTGGAACCAATACACATCTACTGATTCTAAAATAGAAAACAAGGGTTAAAAAAAAAGACAAGAAATGATGACCAGGATGATTTCAGAAAAAACTGATGCAGAATGAAATAAACATTACCAGGAGAACACTGTACATAGTGACAGCAATATTATGGAAGGATCAGCTATGACAGATTCAGCTACTCTCTGAGATACAATGATCTGGGACAATTCTGAAGAACTTATGATAAAAAAAAATGCTCTCCACCTCCAGAGAAAGAACTATTGAAGTTAGAATGCAGATCAAAGCATATGATTTTTTTTTACCTCTTTTTTTTTATTTTTATTTTTTTTTAACATTTATTAATATACATTTTTAACGTGGTTGCCTGATTCATACTCCTCTTATCCCCTTCACCCCCCCCCCCG
>NW_025376139.1:0-2675 GCF_016433145.1 Gracilinanus agilis
AAGAAAGAAAGAAAGAAAGAAAGAAAGAAAGAAAGAAAGAAAGTAGATAGGTGGATGGATGGGATAGAGCTAAAATGATTTAAAGCATTAAAAAGGACCCTAGGGGCAATCTATTCCTATGTCCCCATTCTACAGTTGAAGACAATGAGGCCTCAAGTGAAAAAATTACTTTTCCAAAGTCACACAAGTATTGTGACAGAAGTAGAATTCAAACCCAATTATTCTGATTCCACAATTTCTTTTCCACTCTATTTCCATCATAGTCTCATACTCTTCATAAAATGCTATCTAAGAGATAGCTAAGTAGCATAGTAGATAAAGGTCCAGGCCTGGAATCTGGAGGACCTGGATTCAAATCTGACCATAGAGACTACTTAGCTGTGTGCCTGGACAAGTTACCTCGCTCCATTTGTCTAGATCAGGCCCTTCTGTCTTAGAGTTGGCACTCAGACAGAAATTAACGCTTTAAAAAATAAAATAAAATACTGTATACCTAGTAGGAGTTTAATAAATATGTAAGTGAATGAATGAAGTAAAAAAGAAAAATCATTTTTACACTCCAAAATTGTAATAGGCCACTTATAGCTATAGGCTATAGCAAGTTTCCAAAATGGTATGTGCATTAAATGACCCACCCATGTGAAATCTGGCCCTCCAAATATAGAAGAGTTATTGCTTATAAAAAAGTAAGACGTTGAAAACATTGGTTGAAGCCAGATGTTCTGTGGGCTGGAGCTCATTGTCCCTGCACTCCACATTCCCATAGTTGGAACTGTGTGTATTTGGGATGCTGGGACATAAGATCCTACCCACAGAATATTTTGAAATAATGTTGTTCAATTACTTAATCCTTGTTAGGCTATTGAATAGAACCCTCTCTTATATACAGTATTATAAAAACATTATGCCTCAGTCTCAGGATCGAGAATATCCAATTACAATAGCTCTCCCCCCACACATTTGTATTCTCTTTATTTTATTTAATTGCTCTTAACATTTGTGAGCAGATTTATTGTTTATGACAGCAAGCAACCTGAGACTGTAAAAGAGCAAGCATATGCTATTTCCTGCTCCCCACCCACCGGCTGCCTTACCAGTCCACCTCCATCCTGCCTTCCAATGCCCTCATTATCCCAGGGCAAGTTTTTCTTGGAGCAAGGACTGGCAGAGGGGTATTTCCCCACAGGACATTGGTGGACGGTGATCATTTCCCCTTCCGTTCCACTCCCCGTCCCCCAAATCGATCATTTAACTTACAAATACACTCATTCCTAATGCATCCTGCCACGTGAAGGAAAATAAGAGACTTAAGATCCTATAGTTTATAGAGCACTAGACTAACTGTGGTGGTTTAACAGATAGGTCTGGAATGGCTCACTTTAGTCTCTATCACCTAACTAAAACTCCCACTTTGGAGTTTGATACCAGCAGGGTCTAGTAGGGTTGGGAAATGAGAGAGAAATCTCAGTCCTGTAAATTAGAAGCTGAATCCATGACCATATCCTACTTATACCAAGTCAGGACAATCAAGAGCCAAGACAGATACAGCTCTGATCGAGGATCTTCTTTCCTCAAGTATGCTCTGGGGACCACAGCATGCTAGATCTCTTCATTTGATAACCTTCCCCCTTCTCCTAGAATTACAGGACCATGGATTCAGATCTGGAAGGAGACTTAGAAGTGATCTAGACCAAACCTCTTGTTTATAGATGAGATCACTGAGACCAGTGAGGTTAAGTAACTGGTTACTGATAGGTTTTGTCAGTATGCCAGTTATAGGTGCTCAGTACTGTGCTGGGCACACAAAGAAAGCTAGTACTACTACTACTACTACTACTACTACTACTACTACTACTACTACTAATAATAATAATAATAATAATAATAATAATAATAATAGTAATAATGATAGTTATCATTTACATTGTGTTTACTATGTGCCAGGCACTATATTTTACCTTATTTGATCCTTACAACAACCTGGTGAGGTAGTTGCTATTATTATCTCCATTTTATAGATGAGGAAATTAAAACAAACAGGTTAAGTGACTAGCCCAAGGTCACACAGCTAGTGAGTGTTGAAACTAGAGTATCTAGGTCTTCCTGACTCCTAGCCTAGTTCTCTAACCACTGTACCATATGGTAAATGTCAGATCCTGCATTTGAGAAGTCCAGTCAAAGATAGAAAGACAACCCATAGAAGGAAACTAAAAAGTTGGGAGGGTGTGGAATGGGGTACCTGGCATGGGCATGATAAAATTCTAGAAAGAAGAGTGTGACAGGATGGGAAATGGATAGCTTCCCTGTGCATCCTCCTTAAAGGAGGGTTCTGAGAGGACCTCTCCACCCATCCTTCACCATCTCCAGTAAGAGGGAGGGATGAGTTCCAGGGAAAGGGGCTATTGAGGAGATGTGCTTGATGTTATCTTATAAGGATAATGAGATTCTGGGGGGCATGATGAAAATCCAAGAGTTCTATTTTTCAGCTCTTACATTGCTTTCTCAGAGCAATTCTGGTTGTCACCTAACCTGGTGGAGCCTCAGTTTTCCCCTTTCAGAATAGGAATGCTTTTTCTAAAATTTTCAAATGAGCTGAGGTGAAACAACCAGTGTGTTAAGAGGATAGAACATCAGACTTTGAGTCAGAAAGCCCTAGGTCTCAATTCTATTTCAGA
>NW_025376140.1:0-3098 GCF_016433145.1 Gracilinanus agilis
TATATATATGGATATGTATATAAATTGTTTTGGTTTAGCTTCACTCTATATCATTCATTCATATAAATCTTTCAATTCCTCGAAAAAATCACATTCCTCAATTTTTTTAAAGAATAGATTCAACCACATTCTTTTTTTAAAAATTTTTATTAATTTTTTACTTTTAGAAAAATTTTTCATGGTTACATGATTCATGTTTTTACTTTCCCCTTCACCCTTCAAACTCCACCCCCCCCAGTAGCTAACTCGCATTTCCACTGGTTTTAACATGTGTCATCAATCAAGACTTATTTACTGTAGTATACAGAATTGGGGTGATATAGTTTTTTCTAGCTTTGGCTGAGTTCCAAAAGCTGTTAGAGGTTTGGAATCTTGAGGAAAGGCAGTTGGCTGGATCTTCCGTGGAGGGAGGTTGTGAATGAGCCAAGCTGCTTTGATTACCTAGCTTTAATATTGAAATTTAGCCTAGTTTTGTTATATTTACTTAAGAAATTATTATTTTAGATAAACTCTTTATATCTTCCTTTCCTAATACCATCCCTACGTTCCCTCCCTTACCTTATATGTCTGTGGAGTTAATAAGGAGAGTAATTAGAGAGGAGTTAAATCTGTGAAGGGTTACCTAATTGACAGCATTAGTTATAGTTAGTCAGTCATCATTTATTCCCTTTAGATAGCAATAGCACTTTGTAAAGCTGAGTTTAAAGGCAGGTCCTTACTCAGACTCCATCTTTGCTTCCCTTCCCCCACCTGAGGTTCCTGAGACAACTGATAGGGCTTTCCTTTGACCCACCTTCCTAACAAACATCCTTCAAAGAAAATAAATCCTTTTGTGTTTCAACAGCCCTATTAGTATAATTTGTCTCTTAGTTATCAAGAGGGAAGAAGAGGGAAAGAAACAACATACTCTGGGCTTAGAGGGAAGCTGGGGCATACATCTTGAAGGAAGGTGTTACTTCAAAACAGGTCCCTTCCTGTGAAATTAACTAAAGCCTGTTTGTTAATTTCAGTCTAGTCTATTTCCCTCAGCTTGTGTTTGAGTCTAAGTCCCAGTCTGTAAGCCTGCTGTGTTTGTCTGTTTAGTTTAATTTCTCTTCTTCCTAAAGATCTCTGTTTCCCTTCTGTGTTATACTCCTGACTTCAGTCCTATTATACCCTGAATCTTCTTTAATCCCAGCCTACCTGTAACCGAGATTACCAATTTAGCAAGTCTCCAACATCCTCCTTTTAAATTTCCTTATACCCCACCTTTCCTCAAATTATCCCCATTACATCACATATTATTGATAGTTCCATTGGTGTGGTCCTTTTGTGTCTACATACCCAATCATGTACTCATCAACCCAAGTGTTCAAGCAGTTGTTTTTCTTCTGTGTTTCCTTTCCTGTAGTTCTTCCTCTGAATGTGGGTAGCCTTCTGTTCCATAAGTTCCTCAGAATTGTCCTGGGTCATTGCATTGCTGCTAGTACAGAAGTCCATTACAATTTATTTTACCACAGTGTATCAGTTTCTGTATACAAAGTTCTTCTGGCTCTGCTCCTTTCACTCTGCATCAATTCCTGGAGGTCTTTCCAGTTCACATGGAATTCCTCCAGATTATTATTCCTTTGTGCATAATGTGTGTTTGGAATTCAGGGAGGTGCCATTTAAAAGTATCTTACAAACTTCTTGTGGACACGTGGGGACTTTGAGACTACATTCCCCATGATCCAATGATTTTTCTGGCTTCCGGTTTTGGATGTGGGGATGTCAGAAGTCCCCATGTATAGGGGAGCTTAAATTCCAAGGTCAGGCTTGCGACGGTCTCTCTTTTTTGGTTACATAGTAATGATGGGCACTTGCTGTAACTTTGAACAGATTTTTATCAGGCACGTGGTCAAATTATATATTTTTATCGACATGGCCATGGCTTTATTTAAACTGCTAATTTCCCTCATTTTATCAGTCTTTATCATTTTTAATCGTAACAATAGTATTCCATCACCAGCATATACCACAATTTGTTCAGCCATTCCTCAATTGAAGGGCATACCCTCACTTTCCAGTTTTTTGCTACCACAAGGAGCGCAGCTATAAATATTTTTGTACAAGTCTGTTTATCTATGATCTCTTTGGGATACAAACCCAGCAATGGTATGGCTGGATCAAAGGGCAGGCATTCTTTTTCACTCTTTGGGCATAATTCCAAATTGCCATCAAACACATTCTTAAATCACATTTCATACTTCAGCCTTTCCCTAATTTATGAGAATACTTTTTAGTTTACAGTTCTATTTTTATCATCACAAAAAAGCTGTTAAAAGTGTTTGTATAGAACTAGCAGTGATGTAGCTGAGTCAAAGGGAATGCACTGTTTAGTATCTTTTTTTGTGTGTAATTACAAAATGTTTTCTAGAATAAGTGTAGCCATTTAAAGGTCTACAACCAGCACATTAATTAACCCATTTCCCCACAGTCCCTCCAACATTTGCAACTTTTATCATCTTTCTCAATATTATGAATGTGAGCTAGAATCATAGATATATTTAATTATTCATTTTTTCTAGGTAGATTTGTTGCCTCCTGGCTTATCTTCCTACTTTGTTGTTTGAAAACTCCATAATTGTTTACACCTGTCATTTGGATTGTATACTACCTGAGTAAAAATTGTGCCTTAGGTATATATAAGTGTAACTTTTCAATTTTTTCCCTCTAACATAAGGATAATAAGGGTTCTAGCTAGATAGGAAGATAGTATTGTTGTGAAAGTCAGATGAAATTTTATATTTATAAATACATATAAAATGTCGTGCCAATATTAAAGTACTCTATTAAGGTTATTTACCAATTTTAGTACTACTTTTCCAACCTCCATATTTTCATTTACATTTGATGTTTTTCTCTCTCAGTTCCTTCTCTTTCTGTTCTAATTCTTCCCATCCATCAAAACTCAGCCCCAAACTTACTTTGTTCTCTTCTCTGACTAGTATCATAGATCTAGATTTTTAAGAGACCTTCAAAGTCATTTAGTTCTACACCCCTCTTCTTACAGGTGAAGAAACTGAGACTCATGGGGGGGTGATTTTCCCAAGGTCATGTATTCAGTAGAGGAGGTGGGA
>NW_025376141.1:0-1983 GCF_016433145.1 Gracilinanus agilis
CCCCGCCTAGGGGCCCGACCCGGGCCGCCGCCTCCCGAGGGGGGAGGGGCGGGGCTGCGCGGCAGCTGTCACCCAGGCCCGGGCCTTCCGCCCCCGCGCCCTAGTGGGGGAGTGGGCATTCGGCCGACTGGAAGCCAGACTCCCCGCGCGCCCCTCCGCAGTCTCCGGGTTTGAGGGACCTCGAGGTCCTCCCCGCAGCCTCCGCGGTGGCCGTCAGTGTGCCCGTCTAGAACTTGGGACCCAAGTTCCCCGCCCTGGAGCCCTAGGATGGAGATGGGAGGCGGGAGAGGAGGGCCGGTCCGGATCCACTGAACATCTCTCGGACCCCTGCTCCGCCCCCGCCTGTGTCCCGCTCTCAGTCGGGCTTCCCCAGCACCCCGGCCCGCCAGTTTGGATGAGCCGAGGAGCTCCGGGCAGGCGGGAGAGGAGCCCCCCCCCCCCGTTCCCTTGCCTATACCCTACCCTCTCTGACCGGGCTCCCCCGGGAGACAACGCTGCACAGAGCCGCGTTTGTTTAGCTCGGGGCCCCGGTTACATAATTCGCCTGATGGCATCAGAACCGGCGTGTTTCCGAGTCGCGCCGTGGGAAAGTGGGAGTTTTCCCGGCTCATGCTCCTGGATTGTCCCCGGATTGTGTTCTTGTCCGACGGAGCAGGGGGCTCCTACGCACGGCTGTAGGGATTGGGGGCCAGATTGGCCACGTAGAGTCGGAGGACTCTCCTGTGGAGTAGCCGAGCCCGGGCACTGGAGGGCTTGAGATTTCCACCTCCCTTCCTTTGGGGAAGGACCCAGAGGAAAATGGGAGCTGACTGGCTCGGAAGAAATGCCACTGGGAGAAGAAGGGAGTGCTTTCCTGGGGCCAGGCTTTCCTTCAGCAGCCATAGGGACTGTTTGGGCCAAGAGCAGGGACTTGCTTAATATTGGGGGATGAGGAGTAAGTTAAAACACCCAGGCCTGAGGAAGGGGAAAAGGTGGCTGCCGGCCTGTTCCCTCCCTCCCTAGGGCAGAGATCTAAAGGAAGGCTTTGATTCCGGGAGGGAGCAGGGGGAGGTTTGGGCTCCTTGTACCTTGTCATGAATGTGCCTTCACATCACTCTTGCTATTAATAACCCCCCGCTGGCTGAAATGCACCCATTCTCCCAGCTCGACTGCCGGAGAGAGCCTGGCATTCCCACTGGGGCAAATGGAACTGGTTTGGTTCCACACTTTGAATGAATTAGGACTCTGACTGTGCCCCTTTCCTGAAGCTCTCCCCTCTGTCTAAGCTGGCCACTTCCTTTGGTAAATCTGCCTTCTGCTGGACCACAGCCTTCTAGAGATGGGGGGGCTGCTTCTGTTTCCTGGCCATGGAAATTGCAGGTCTCTAGCTGTCTCCGTTTCTGATACTTTTTTCTTGAATTGTGTTGGCTTGTGCTGAGGCTGGAGAGGAGGCAGAACCTGGGGTTGCTGAGGTCCACAGAGGAGGGAAGTCTTCATCCTTAGGGAGAGGCTCCCACAAGCCTGGTCACTCTTGTGTGACACAATTAAAAGTAAGAGGAGGTCTCCACACACACACAAAGTGAGAAGTTCTCGATAATGGTTTCTCTCCATGCACTCCTCCAACCCTGCACCTAGTTGTGACTGGGGTTTGTTTTGGGGAGCCCTTAATAGTAAGCAGTCAAAAGGAGGCTTCATCAAGTTTTGCTAATTAGAGGGTTATAGAATCTGAGCTGAAAAGAACTTTACAGGTCACCTAGCCCCACCACCTCATTTTACTGGTTAGGAAACTGAGGCCTACAGAGGTTAAGTGACTTTGCCAAGGTCACTCAGTTAGTCCAAGGCATGTTTTTGTTGTGAATGTTGAAGAAGACTAAAAACAGAGAATCCAGCTCCTAGATAGCAGTGAAGTTGTCTCTGTTGTTTACTTTTTCTTGGTTAGCACTAGCTTGCATGAACACGCACACTCTCTCTCTCTCTCTCTCTCTCTCTCTCTCTCTCTCTCTC
>NW_025376142.1:0-1917 GCF_016433145.1 Gracilinanus agilis
GGGATAATATATAAAGTACTATGGCTTCACCAACCAACTCTGGCTCCTACACTTAAGGCTGCAGGATCAGGTAGAGAAAGTCAACATGAAATAATTAACATGGTTCCAAGTTGACTCTGTTAAGGATATATATTATCCTTCCAGAAGAATTTGATTTAAGGGGAATATTTAGGGAGTAAAGGTGAGGCTTGATCTTAACAACTGGGCAAGAGAGAGAATAAGACTCTTACTAAGTGATAACAAATGACTAGACTGTCCAAAAGTACTGATGTGGTGTTTGGGAAAGAACAATTAAGTTGCATTAAATTGGACTCAACATTCTTTGGTCTACCTCTTTATTCATTATATGACTATAGATCAATCACTCTATGCCTTAGGTTCCTTATCTATAAAATGAGATAATTCCTAAATTATTTAACTCAGAGGATGTCATGAGGCTATAAAAACAATGAATATGAAAGCACATTAAAAATATAAAGCAGTATGCAAAAGTTACATAGCACTAATATAAGTAGATAATTATTCATAGTCATTAAAATATAAAATATCTCAAAACATCAATGTTGAAATTAAATCAATATGAAGAACATCTATATTTATAAATGTAGAGAGAAGGAATAGATCTGTGACCGGTATAGGAAATGTTCTGAGTGAGAAACTTTCCTTAACAATATAGTTTTGCAGTTTCTCGGTACTGAATCTTAGAAACATCTTATATCAGAGAGGTAAAACTTGCAATGCAAAATTCCTGAGTGCAGCTCAGCCAGATTAAAGTATAACTGGGAAATGTTCAACAAAATAAATAACACTATAATAAAGCACAGATATTGGTAAGTTTTGGTTTTCTAAGTCAATATGTAGCTTGCAGGGATCCATTTCTATTTGAATTTTACACCACTGTGACCTAGAGAACTGAGAGATAAAATGATTTGCCCAGGATCACACAGTCAGTATGCATTAGGAGCAGGATTTGAACTCAAGTCTCTTTGGTTTCAAGATTAGCTCTTTATTCATTGTGCCATGTATACTTTTCCTACAGATTAGATAATGGGTCTAAAATAAAATTATAAAATGCTAGAATGTTTAGAGCTGGCAGTACCTTAGAGGTGGTCTAATCCAACTCTTCAATTTAAAAAATGAGGCAAGTGAGTCCCAGAGATCAAACTACCTGAGTCTTCCACAAACTCTCCTAGCTAGATTCTGGTAGAGCTAGGACTAGAACCTTGCACTTTTATTCTAGACCTCTCTCTTTAGGTCCACAGCTGTCCTACTTTTCCCAGTTTCTTTATTGTTTTGTCCCTATCGTGGGCCACGATCTATGTTTAGAGGAAATTCTAAAGGATGCTTTACTATTATGTAATAATACACACATCTACTTCATCTCCCCTGTTGGCCTATAGACACGTTGAGGGTAGTGTTCTTTTCTTATTCATCTTTGTTTCTCTTATAGTCTTCAATATGCTACCTAGGACAGTACCTTCTATTTAGAGAGTGCTCGTTAAATGATTTATAATTATAGTTTTTAAAAACTGTATCTCCTTATCTTGACCACGTTCAAAATATAGGATTTATTGGTCCAATTCCACTAGTCCACTCTGATTGACATGTAACTCTGACCTTTTCCACTTCTAGTTTGCCCTTTCTTGGCCCCTCCTGGGACCTTCTTGCTTCTAGGGGTTCTCTATGTTAATGTTGAAAATAGTGAAATTACCTGAATGGCTTAACTCCTAAACTTCTGAATTCAAGCAATCTGCTAACCTCAGTCTCCTCAGGAGCAGGATCAAAGGTATGTGCTACCATACCCAGGTCAGTAAAGATTGTTAAATTGGATTACTGAATTGTTCTACTCTCTCTCTCTCTCTCTCTCTCTCTCTCTCTCTCTCTCTCTCTCTCTCTCTCTCTCATTCTCTCTCTCTC
>NW_025376143.1:0-8746 GCF_016433145.1 Gracilinanus agilis
TTTTTTTTTTTTTTGTGAAAGAAAATAAAAGGGTCAAAGGAGTTCTGGGTAAGTTTTCTGTTGCGCTTTCCAAATACTTTGAGTGAGCCTTCTATTTTGCAGCTACTAGAAGGTCAGGGAGGAGGAAAAAGAAACAAAAATAAAATAAAATTTGTTACTTAGGCATGTCTGGAGGTCTGTTCACAAATCAAAGGACTTTAGTTGTAATTAATAAACTAAACAAATGTGTCTTTCCTTAAAAGAAAGTGTGTGGGTAGGAGAGGAAAGTACTGGCTACCAGGGTGGCATTTTTGAAAAAGTATCCTTTTGACAATTCTGCTGATCATTTTTAACCAGCTTGCTTGATGGAAGTGCCAGTGGGAGATCTTGCCCTCCCTTTCTTGAACATATCTAGCTCTGGCTCCTGGGAGAGTAAAGCTCTGTTTTCTCGGGACAGTGCTTTGGGCACCCTCCATATTTTTTCCAATATTATTATCATTTGAGATGGGGGGCTGGCTTGGCTGCCTCTTGAGGAAGACTCATTCTAAGCTGCTTCATCCTTCAAATGCAATGGTTAAGTTTAGATCAGATGCTCGATAAAAACATGTGGGGAAGGGATGACTTTTTTCCCCCAGACAGCCTTTCTTGTTTCTTCCATTGCCCCTTTGGTGCAAACCAAAATGAAGGTCTCATTTTCTCCATTCATGAAAGGGCTTCGTTTTTTCCCCCGCCTCCATGTTCTCTGTTCCTCATTCACTCTTTTCTGTGGCAGGGTTTAGGAGGGGAATCTTCAACATAACATTAGAGGTTTTCACTTCCAGGATGGCATCCTAATGAATTCATTAAAACAGCCCCATTCAGAATGAGTTACCATCACGTGCCATTGGCATACTCCCCCAGCTTCTATCCCATAGATATTCCCTTGTTCTGCCCATTCAGAGACAGAATTTCAAGAGGCAAATCGTTTTTTCTTCCTTCCAATGTTAACTCCAAGCTTGTAGAAAGGAGAAAAGAAACGTAGAGAATTTAAATGAAAAGCTAGGCTGGTCTGGCTTAGAGCTTACAGACCTACTTTCAGGAGAGAAGCAGAATTCTTGAAGGGCTAAGGCCGGGCATTGGGTTTACAGGGTGGTATTGAAGGAGGAGGTGTGTTTCTGGAAGGGAAATAGATAGGGTTCCTAAGAAAGAGGAAAAGGGTCCATAGATCATATCTGAAAGCAGTCAATCCACAAAGGGTTGCTAAGAATTTCCTATGTGCTAGCACTGGTCTCTGAGAGGGACACAAAGAAGGATAATCCATCATCCTTGTCCTCAGGGAATTTATAAGTGAGTTAGGGAAGCAGTACACATAGGAAATTCTTAGGAAGGGGACACCAAAGTGGCTCTGTGAAAGCTAGACCTCAAAAGGGAGATCCTGAATTCAAATCTAGCCTCAGATATTTCCTAGCTGTGTGACCCTGGGCAAGTCACTTAATTCCAACTGCCTAGCCCTTATTAGCCCTGACTTCTCTTCTGCCTTGGAACCAAAAACTAGTATCAATTTTTTTTTTTTAGTAATTTTTTTTTAAACCCTTGTACTTCGGTGAATTGTCTCATAGGTGAAAGAGTGGTAAGGGTGGGCAATGGGGGTCAAGTGACTTGCCCAGGGTCACACAGCTGGGAAGTGGCTGAGGCCGGGTTTGGACCTAGGACCTCCTGTCTCTAGGCCTGACTCTCACTCCACTGAGCTACCCAGCTGCCCCCACTAGTATCAATTTTAAGACAGAAGGTAAGGGTTTAAAAAAAAAAAGACAATAGTCTAATTAGTTGATGATAGGAGATACAACAAGTACTTCCAGAGAAGGTATGAGGGTAGGAAGAACTTGAAGAAAATAACTCTTGGCTTTGATAGTCCCTGATAGCCTGGAGCTGATGGAAAATACTCAGCTGGGGCATTCGAGCTAGTGCCCAGGGTTAGGAAAGGGTTTAAGGAAAACTCCCTTTACCTCTGCATTTTTCTGCTCTCACCAGATGTTTTATCAGAGTATGTCTGGAAGAAACGGGAAACCTTCAGAAAGATATTACTTTCAGCCTTTGCTCTGAAGAAGTGATAAATTGGGGAAGGGAGAACTTTTATCTTTTCGTAGTGGCACTATTGATAGTGGAAATGAAGATTACCTCCATGAGGCACAAATTGCAGAGGATTTAAGTTGACTTCCTAATTTGTTTCATTTGGACATTTTAACAAGAATTTATAGAACCCTTGAAAGGATACGCTCAGCCTTCTGCTCTCTGCTCTGGAAGACACTAGCTCTACGACCCTGGACAAATCACTTAACCCTGTTTGCCTCAGTTTCCTCATTTGTAAAATGAACTGGAGAAGGACTGGCAATCCATCCCACTATCTTTGCCAAGAAAAACCCAAAAGGGGTCAAGAAGATTCAGATATTACTGAAATGACTGAATAGCAACAACAATTGTAGAAACAAGAGAAGCCATGATACATATCCTCAAAGAACTGCAATCTAGTAACAAACAGAAACAGGAGAAGCATCATGATACAGTAGAAAAATCAAAGACTTTTAAGTCAGAAAATCTTGGTGCAAATCCTGCCACTAACACTTACCAGGCAAGTTACTATCTGTGGACCTCAAATTCCTCATCTATAAAATGCTAGATTTGGAGTAGATTAGTAGTGTCAAACTCAAATAGAAACCAATTATGTTTTAATCTGGTTAGGTTGTAGTGGGAGTTTGGGGGCCTGAAGACTAGAATTCTGAGGCCTCTGGACCCCTAACATTCCGTCCAGCTCTAAACTTAGGAGCCTGTAAACATTTTGTAAAGGATTTTAACATAAGAAAAAGTTAAATGATAATATAAGGCAAGATTTTACAAGGCAGAATATGATGAAGTACCAGAGTTAAGAGTTGGTAGATATCATTGTGACTCGGAACAATAAGAAAAAGCTTCAGGGAGAAGGAGAGATTTGGGCTGAGCCTTGAAGAATAGATAGAATTTATATGAGTGTCCAAAAAAGGGGAGGATTCAAGATTGTGGGAGAATGGCGTGAACAAAAATATGTTGGTAGGAATGTACAAGATGTTTATGGGGAAATTCCCATGAGTGCATACAGATTATGATTCTCCAAATAGATTTTTTAAATTCTTATTTTCAGTTCTAGTAACGACTCTAGAACAGAAGGGTAAGGGCTAGGCAAATGGGGTTAAGTGATTTGCCTAGTGTCACACAGCTAGGGAGGTCCGATTTGATCCAAATAGATTTTAATTCCCTTGAGGCCAAGGGCAGGGTCATCAGTGTCTTGTATGTTTCTCCCTTCCCTGGTACCTGTTCCTGGGAAGCATCCTCTGAAATAATTTTGACTTCAGGGTCAAGTTTATCTCAAAGATTTTGATGTAGCCATATCTGGCTATCTGGCTTGGTACGTGTTGCTAGGAGGGAAAAGAGGTGTTGTAAAGGGGGAGAAATAGTGAAAAGTTAGGAATTGTCTAGGGAAAAAATTCCCTTTTATTAAAAAGAAGCTTTCAGACCTTCAAAAGGGCTTGATTTTCCCAGGTTTTAGAGGTCCACACCTACCCATGGGCCTGGCTTATATTGTCTCTCCTTCAACAAAGACATCCGGTGCAAGAAGTTAATGTAACTTGATGCCAATGATATGAGATAAGAAGCCAGAGCTGCAGGGGAGTTGAGAAGGCTGGACATAATGGAGAACTGACCACAGGCCTGAGCGAACGTGTTTGTATCATCGTACACCATGGTGTGACCTTGCTGCTGACTCCTTCACCATAATCATGGAAAGTCCTTTGGACACACACCTCCAGAGAGCTCAGGGTGAGGGCAGGAAAGAACCCCCCAGGCAATGATCCCCTCTCTCATTTTCATCTGGAGACTCAGGGCTGAAAGCTAAATTCTCCTTTCTAACCCAGAAAAATTAGACATCCAGTCTTTGCTTTAAAGTAGAAAGGGGCACATTCCATTGGGCAGAGGCTGAGATTTAAGCACTTGGAATCTTTTCCAAGGCTCACCAGACCCCCGCTGGCTCGCCTGGATGGATTCATGTCAAAGTAAGATGGAAGGTCATGTATTTATGTTTCGTGTCTCCAGCTCCACTCCATCCAAGAAGGTGGCTGTTGGGCTGTGTGCACTAGATTACATAAGTGGTTGAGTTATCTGGGGCCTTACCTACTAGGCTTGTTCTGTAATTGAATCTTCAGCCCTCCTCACCCTAGATTGCCATGAGTGCAGAATGCTGCTGGATAAGGATCTCTAATCTCCCTGAAGCAGAAATCACCACTAGAGCGCCAAGTTGGGTCATGTCCAGACATTATTCTGGGCTCCAAACACAGATCCACCTCTACTTCTCTGTTATCATAAAGTCTGGCGGGTGTAATTCCAGGGAAAGAAATAGTTGTCCCATAGTTGAATCCTAGAAGAGGGAAGGTTGGAAGGTTATTTGAGGTACTGACCACTTTCCAGGATTCGTGAAGTGAAAAAGATCTGGGTGGAGGAGAGTAGGAAGGGGGAGAACAGGGAGGGATCTTGAATAACTTAATAGCAGTAATAATAATAAATGAAAGGCATTTTTTAAAAGAATCTTCTATGTACCAGGCAACATGCTAAGTGCCTTACAAATATCTCATTTAATCTTTACAACAACCCTGAGATGTAGGTACTATTATTATCCCCATTTTACACGTGAGGAAACTGATGCAGGTAGAAGTTAAGTTAATCCTTTGCTTAGAATCAAAAAGCTAATAACTTGGAATCAATACAGAGTATTGATTCTAAGAAGAAATAGTAAGTATCTGAGGCCAGATTTGAACTCCAAAACAGGGCACTCTATACACTGCACCACCTAGCTGCTTCTACTACTTGTTGCCATTACTTTCTCTGAAAAGGTAGTAAGCAGAAAAGTTAAAATAATTAATTATAATAATAAGCCTGCTTTACATCCACAGAGTATTTTCTTTTTTGAAGCACCATCATCTCATGTAATCCTCACAACAACACCATGAGGTCAGGTCAAGTCAACACATTTATTAAGCACCTACTATGTACCAGGCACTATCCTTATCATCGGGGATACAAGGAAAAGCAAAAAAACCATCCCTGCCTTCAAGGAGCTCACACTCTAGTGGAGGAAACCACTTACAAATAACTTTATACAAACAAGAAATATACAGGATAAAATGGAAATCATCAACAGAGGAAAGGCTTAGCATTAAGAGGAATCAGGAAAGGCTTCATGTTGAAAGTGGGATTTATTGGATAAATGACTTGTCCAGTATCACATATATCCCAGGTCTTCTACCTTCACAACAAGCCCTCTTTTCACTTTACTTCAGTAACTTTGGGGGCAGATAGATAGTACAATGGCTAGAGCACTGGGCCTGAAGCCAAGAAGACTCATCTCCCTGATTTCAAATTTGGCCTCAGACACTTACTAGCTGTGAAAAGTCACTTAAACCTTTTTGCCTCGGTTTCCTCAAATGTAAAATGAGTTAGAGAAGGAAATGGCAAACCACTTCAGTATCTTTGCCAAGAAAACCCCAAATGGAGTCATAAAGAGACAGACAAGATTGAAAAAATGACAGAACAATAAAAAACATGATAATTGAGTCCAACTCCTTTGTTTTATAGCTGAGGAAATTGAAATCTAAAGAGAATAAATGCTTGGTCCAAGGTCACATCAGTTCTCAATGGCAAAGCCAAGATTTGAAAATTGGTCTCTGATTCCAATTGCTTTCATTGTCACATCACGCTGTGATATGATATTATATATGATCGTTATTTGGGTTTATATCTTTGTTTGGGGGGGTATATCTTATCCTTTTACAGGACTGGAAACTCCATATGCTTCCTTATCTGAACTTCCTATCTTCCCCTCATCTAACATAATAGTCAATAGATGTTTAATCTATTTTTGCTGAATGATTCTTATTCTAAAAGGACATTTATAGGTCCTAGACTTAAAGCTGGAAAGGACCTTAGAGACCATCTGATTTGATTCCTAATCTTAGTTCCACCCCCTTTCCCACCACAGATTTGCCAGTAAGGAAACTGAGAACTGTGGAGGTTAAGAGATTTTGCCCAAGGGTCACCCAGGTAGCCTACAAAAGATCCTGAATTCAAACCCAAGACTATTGATTCCAGACCTGGTATGTTTTCTTGGGTGCCATTATGCTTCATAATCTCCTAGCCATATCCTTCCAGGTGGCTCAGCCCTTCAAAGAGACGTCATCTCTATGACCTACTGCCTTGCTGAGCAGAGGTCCCCTTCTGGTGTTTGCCTTTCCTTTAATGACTTAGTTTTTCTTGATTAGAACCTTCTTCTATTCTTCTCTAATCCACAACTACCCTTAGTTCTCCTCTTATGACCTTAGCTTAGCTAGCAGTGAGTTCCACCCTAATGGACTAATGGATACCCAGGCACTTTTCCTTTGATTCAAAAGAAATTCATGAAATACCTATTGTGTGCAAGTTTCTATGGCATGGAGAACCAGTTATTCTCCTCTTTTGCAAATAATGTCCCATATGGAGTCCAAAGACTACACTGGGTGTAAAAAATATAGGATTTTTTTACCCCATAATAAATGAAAAAACATATAGCAACATCAGCACATTTTCACTACCTCCTCATGCCTGGGCCAGTTTATTTCATTGCATTCCCTTTATAGACACACTTTGCCTTTCTTTGAGAGGAATCATGGTTGTTGACAACCTTCCTTCACCTCAATTGTGATATGGTGGCCTTGGAAATAAGAGACTTCAAATGTCAGCTCTTAAGCATCTTGACTAACTGTGTGACCATGAATAAATTACTTAACCTTTCTGAGATCAGATCTTTAACCTGTTAAATGAGGATAATGATACTTGCACCACCTACTTCAAAAAGAAGAAAACTCATTGAGCTTATGACCTATGACTTGTAGTCTTGGAGAGTTGCCTGAGATTCCAATTATAGCTACTAAATATCAGAGGCAGGACTTGAGCCCAGATCTTCCTGACTCAAGGTCTAGCACTCCAGCTCCTCCTCCAGCCTTTAGAGTTGTATTTGAGAAGCCACAAAGGTGACATGGTAGTCCTACTCTCCATGCAAGCTTTCTCCACCACCACGGCTGATCTAAGTAACCATATGCCTCTATGATCTCCTGAAATCCATTTTGTATCTGTTTCCTGGCCAAAGTTTCCAGTTATTAGGCAGAGCTGAAATCTGTTACTAATTAAGTTGCCCTTCCAGTTCAAATAGATACTTTTTGGAGCATTGCTCCAGAATTTACCTAGAAGTCAGAAACCAGAATATTCTGGGCCAAGAGAAGGAAGTCATTTGGTTACTAACCAAGCAGAGATCTCCCCAGAGACTAAGCCAGGCCTTGGGAAATGACCTAAAAATAAAGAGATAAGCTTTGGAATAAAAAAATTTTTCCCAGTTGACTTGTTTCAGCAATGTGCCCCTTCCCGCTTTCCAAAAACATTAGAAAAATCTAGGTTATTTTTCATCACTTGGACTGGTTCCTTTCCTTTTAGCATTTCCTCTCGGTATGGCTTGATTCTCTATTCCTTTCTTTAGTAGAAAATTCCAGAATTTGAATTTCTAATTTGAAGGGACCCATGGGTGTATGTGCAAATTTAAATATAAGAGAATATCACCCAGGCAAAAGAAATTATTAGAAAACTACAGGACTTTAATATGAATTCCAAATCTCCTTTTTTATCTGTTACCCTGGGGAAATAATTTCAATTCTCTTGGGACTCAGTTTCCTCATTTGTAAAATAAACCAGAAAAAAAAAAGGTTGAAGTTGATTAGATGGCTTCTGAGGCTCCTTCTACTTCAAAATCTATGGCTCAATGATCTTAAATCTGAAGAGCATTCTGTAAAACTTAATTAGGATATTGCAAGGCCTTTGGGCCCTGAATTCATGCCATTTGAGGACTAATTGACAGAACTGGGAATGGTTAGCTTGGAGAAAAGAAGACATAGTAGAGGGATGCATGATAATCAACTGGTTTTAAGCATATGAAGGAAAGTTCTGATTTATTCTGTCTGGCTTCAGAGGACCAGAGTAGGATAAATGATGAAAGCTGCTAAGAGGTTTATAGTGAGGGAGTTGGGAACAATTGGAACAAATCATAAATCCAATGGACAGCCCTTAGAGGTGGTAGGTGCATCATTGTAGGTCTTCAAATAATAGCGGTATGGCTATTTTTAGTTAAGTTGGCACTGAACTTTGATGAGTTTAGAAGAGAGAGTAAGGCTGATTGATGATTTTGTGCAACTGTCTTTTTTTTTTAAACCCTCACCTTCCATCTTAGAATCAATACTAAGTATTGGTTCCAAGGCAGAAGAGTGGTAAGGGCTAGGCAATGGGGGTTAAGTGACTTGCCCAGGGTCATACAACTGAGAAATGTCTAAGGCCAGATTTGAACCCAGGACCTCCCAACTCTAGGCCTGGCTTTCAATCCACTGAGCCACCTAGCTGCCCCAATCTGTGTCTTATTTAACTCCAATTCACACTTAAGTCAAGATAGCATCCCTGAAGAGTGAAACAAGTAGAACCAAGAGAACATTATATACAGCTACAGATTTAATGTTTGAAGAATAACTTATGAATGTTCACATCCAGATAATGAACTGAGAAATGGAAACAGAAAAGACATATATTTTGCCAGATGATGCCTTCCATACAAAGTGTGGGAAGGGGAGAAAGAGGAAGGAAGGAAGGAAGGAAGGAAGGAAGGAAGGAAGGAAGGAAGGAAGGAAGGAAGGAA
>NW_025376144.1:0-4509 GCF_016433145.1 Gracilinanus agilis
AAAAAATTAATTAATTAAATTAAAATTAAATTTCAAATTTTAAATTAAATTAATTAAAAAAATAATTAATGAATGACAGACAAATGTGATACTTGCTTATGGAAAAACCCCTAATTAAATAGCCTTCAGAGTTATTGTACTTGGTCAGGATAAAGAATGTCCTAGTTCCTTATTTCTCAGTTTTCATTTGCCTAAGACCATCAAGATTACTTTAGAGTTAAAAACAAGGGAACTCTGAATTCCAAAACTATTTCAGGACAGATATCCATTGCCTAGTTATGGTCTAGACATTGGGGATGAAAATTTGGAATACAGACTATTTGACTACCATAAGTTAGAATGAGATCTCTTACTAAGAGGACCCAGCTGTGAACCAGAAGAGTTCATCAAAGACTAATAGAAGAGAAGCTCTACTATTCTCTATATATCTACCACTCTATATAGGCTCACTTAAAGAGCAGAACTAGAAATATCCTAGGAATACAAAACCTAGGATAAGGGTCCCTACATTTTCTGAAGGACTGCAGCACTCCTTCAGCAATGTAAAAGGCACAAGCTAATAGAGGAGTAGAAAGGACCGGCAGCAGAGCATCCTAGATTAGCCTTGGTAGTCTAATCACAGAGCAGTTCTAATACAGACAGAACACCCATCAGAAAATGTATGAGGATGTTTCCAGAAAAAGAGAAACAATTGTGAATCTCTCTTTACAGAGCTATGAGTTGCCTTGACTTCATATATTCCCTACACATGCACACATATGCCTCATTTCCATATTATTTTATTTTTGTGTCCTCTCTCCTCAGATACTATATTTATTTGGAAGAGAGTGTGACTAAGGCTTATGGATACAATGCTGTGTAATTATTATTCTTGAGTAAATGTTTTTGTTAAAAGTTAATTGAGTCTCTGAACAATTGGAAAAATATTAATTGCTCATGAGTAGGCCAAGCCAATATAATAAAAATGACAGTTCTACCTACATTATTTTACTTATTCGGTGCCTTACCGATCAAACTAAATTAAAAAATTATTTTTATAGAGCTAGACAAAATAATAACAAAATTCATCTGGAAGAACAATGGTCAAGAATATCAAGGAAATTAATGGAAAAAATGTGAAGGAAGGTAGAGCAAGACTGGATCTCAAACTATATTATAAAATGGTAACTATTAAAACAACCTGGTACTGGATAAAAAATAGAGGGATCAATCAGCAGAATAAATTGGGCACATAGAACATAGTAGTAAATGACCATAGTAATCTACTGTTTGATAAACCAGTTCCCAGCTTTTGGTACAAGAATTTATAATTCCTTCTTCTTAGACACTTCCTAGCTGTGTTACCCTGGGATAGTCACTTACCCCCCCCCACACACACACACACACTCTCCACCCCATTCATTGCCTAGCCCCTACCTCTCTTCTGCCTTGGAACTAATACACAGTATTAATTTAAAGATGGAAGGTAAGAATTTTAAAAATAGTATAGCAGAAACTAGGTATATACCAACATCACACAATATATATGAAGATAAGGTCAAAGTGGTTTATGGTTTAGACATAAAGGGGTAATACCATAAGTAAATCAAGGGAGTATGAAATCATTTACCTGTCAGATCTATGGATAAGAGAAGAATTTATGATTAAACAAGAGCTAGAGAGCATTACAAGATACAAAACGGATAATTTTGATTATATTAAATAATTCTGCACAAACAAAACAAATGCAACCAATATTAGAAAGAAAATAGAAAACTGGGGAAAATTTACAGCAAGAATCTGTTAAAGAGGGGGCAGCTGGGTAGCTCAGTGGATTGAGAGCCAGGCCTAGAGACGGGAGGTCCCAGGTTCAAATCTGGCCTCAGACACTTCCCAGCTGTGTGACCCTGGGCAATCACTTGACCCCCACTGCCTACCCTTACCACTCTTCCACCTATAAGTCAATACACAGAAATTAAGGGTTTAAAAATAAAAAAAAAAAAGAATCTGTTAAAGAGCTCATTTTTCAACCATATAGAGCAGTGATTCCCAAAGTGGGTGCCACCACCCTCTGGTGGGTGCTGCAGCGATCCAGAGGAGCGGTGATGGCCACAGGTGCATTTATCTTTCCTATTAATTGCTATTATTATTAAATTAAAAATTAAAAAAATTTAAGTGTAAAATTTTAAATTTAAAATGTAAAAAATAAGTAATTAAAATAAAAAATTAAAATTAATTTCCAGGGGGGCTAAGTAATATTTTTTTGGAAAGGGCCAAAAAAGTTTGGGAACCACTGATAAATAATTCGAGTCAAAATTATAAGAATACTTGTAATTCTCCAAGTGGCATATGGTCAAAAGATATGAACAGACAGTTTCCAGACTAGGAAATCAAAGCTATCTCTACTCATATGAAAAAATTCTCTAAATCACTCTTGATTAGAGAAATGAAAAGTAAAACTTAGCAATTGACAAAGTCTCTCATACTATTCTCAATGACAAGGTGAAGAAGTAAGGGATAGTATAGAACTGGCTGAATGACTGAACCAAAAGGATAGTAAATTAATCAACATTCATTAAGTACCTAATCTGTTCCAGGCTCTCTACTAAGTACTGGAAGCCATTAATACTTCAGGGTCAACTTGGAAGAAGTCCCCTTCCAGAGGAATCTCTGCTTGGCCCTGTGTTTTTGTAACATTATCAGTGGCTTTGATGAAGGTGTATAATACATACTTACCAAATTAATAATAACATAAGTATATACCTGGAAGGTATCCTTGACATGATGATGACAGAGTCATGACCCAAAAAGATTTCAGGTCAAGATGGTGGATGTTTAATAAGGAATCAACATAACTGAAATCATAATACCTAGACCTTTTAAACTGGCTTTTTATTCCTCAAAAAGGGAAACAGATGAAAAGTCAGATATTGAAACAGAATATTACCATTTCTTAGGAAATTTTAACTAATGTAAGTCCATTATCACAATGAGAAGACCAAAAGATGCTAAAAATTGCTAGATGATATCACTGTACAGTGATAGAGCATTAAACTTGGAGACCAAGAAGCTCTGAGTTCAAATTCAGCCTTAGATACTCAGGAGCTGCATGACATTGGACAAGACACTGAACCTATATCTGCCTCAGCTTTCTCATCTGTAAAATGGAAGTAATAATAGCACCTACTTCCCCGTGTGGTTGTAAAGATAATATCTGTAGTGTGTTTTGCAAACTTTAGAGTTCTATATAAATGCTAACTATTATTGTTGTTCTGCAAATTTTTGATCTCTTTATGAATTAGAGATATAAGATAGCTAAGGACATAGTAGTTTAAAATATAGACCCATTAAAAATACTATGGGAGAGAACAGTGGAAGATTATGAAAGATATTACTCTATAAAACAGTAAGAACAATGGAGTGAAAAACATGTTTATAGAAAGCTTGAGAAGAGACAAAACTAAATTAAATCATCCTAAGAGCATTTAAGGAAGAAGGACACAGACAAAAATTGGGAAAGGTCTGTGAAAATCTTTATAACAAATTTTTTCTTCATCCATGACAGCAGAATCATTACAATTATACTCTTATATCATCTTCTTACAAATGTGGTAAATAAGGAAGTAGGAAGTAGGAAAGGTTCTAAAGAAAATAGAGAGGAGTAGAGCAGGTGAATATTCTGGAAAGAAAAAAAGTAAGTTCATACTAGAAGGAACATCATTTTGATAGAGTTAAGAAACTGATTTTCAAAAGACCTAAAAAATGAATATTCAGTTCTTGGGGGGAAAATCATGGACCATAGTATTATTCTTCAAAAGGAAGCTGCAAAAATACCATGAACTACTAGTCCATATGACTAATTTTCTGTCTTTATGAAATTTTTATGAGACTTATCTATATGCATATATATATCTTCTACAGCTCTTCATGTATGTGTCAAGAATCATATGAGATTCTTTTAAAGAGATTATAGTAGGAATAACTATTTGATAACCCTCTGTTTATTAATTCCAAGTGAAGCATGAAATAGGAGACATATATTAGTGAAATGCATTTGACACTCTCATGCCAGTTATGACATTTTTATGTCCAATGCAAAGTTCAGAGGGAAGAGAGATTCCCTATAGAAGTGAAGTTTTCCAGGGGCTCCTCTTTGTGGATGACATGCCTGCATCAAGTCCCACAGTAATGTAGAACCTCCTAAATGAGGACTGTAATCAGTCAAAAAAAATTTAACCCAATCATCTAAATAGGAAAAATCAAGCAAAAAAGTTCTAGTATCTAGTTTATAATATGCTGTTAAATAGATATCTCAAAGAGCTCATTTATCAGGATCTCTTCCCTTTTTTACTAGTTCAATAAGTTTATTATCTTAGTCTGAAAATCTTTATAGAGAGTTATAGGTTGCAATGGTTTAGTTTTCCCTTTCATATTCTTTGACTCTAAAGAAACTTTCCTGTTGATCAATTTGTGCGCTCTCTCTCTCTCTCTCTCTCTCTCTCTCTCTCTCTCTCTCTCTCTCTCTCTCCC
>NW_025376145.1:0-1062 GCF_016433145.1 Gracilinanus agilis
CAAAAGAACTTTAAGCTTTTCCTCAGTAAAACATTACTAGATAAGACATCATCCAGCAGTTATATGAAGACTTTACCTGCCAGGTCATCCATAATGGGAAACTGACGGCTCCCTTCACAGTGAAGACCGGAGTGAAGCAAGGCTGCATGCTTTCACCCCTTATCTTCTTGATGGTCATAGATTGGACCATGAGAAGAATTACCAAGGACAACAATACGGGCATTCAATGGACTCACACCAAGCAGCTCGAGGACCTTGACTTCGCGGATGACATCTGTCTCCTTTCTCACAAGCAGCAGGATGCACAAGCCAAACTTGCACGACTCTCTGAAGAAGCAGAGAAGACAGGTCTGAAGATCAACAAGAAGAAGACCAGGTGATCACAGTCAACAGCAGACAGGACCTGCCAATCCAACTACAGGGAGAAAACATCAAGGAGAAGGACCACTTCATCTATTTGGGTAGCATAGTCAGTAAGGACAGCAGGGCAGATGAGGACATCAGAAACCAAATCAACAAAGCCAGACAGGCATTTAACACCTTACGGTCTGTCTGGATCTCCAAAGCACTGTCCTGCGTCACTAAGCTCCGAATCTTCAATACCAAATTAAAGGCCGTCCTCCTCTATGGATCAGAAAGCTGGAGAGTGACGAAAGTCAACACCAACAAACTCCAGGTCTTTGTTAACAGATGTCTACGCTACATCTTGAACATCAGATGGCCTGAAAAGATCTCCAATGCCAGACTCTGGGAAAGAACAATCCAGTATCCCATCAGTCAGGACATAAAGAAACGTAAGTGGAGATGGATAAGACATACGCTACGAAAACTGGAAGACAACGTAGCCAGACAAGCATTGAGCTGGAACCCTTCAGGGAGGAGGAAAGTTGGAAGACCAAAACAGACCTGGCAAAGATCTGCCGAAAATGAAACAAAAACAGTTGGAATGACATGGGCCCAGCTGGGGGAAGTTGTCCAGAACAGAGTCCATTGGCGTGAGATGGTTGCGGCCCTATGCTCCTAAGGAGTCAACAGGAATAATAATAATAATAATAATAATAA
>NW_025376146.1:0-2388 GCF_016433145.1 Gracilinanus agilis
GGGGTGGGAGAGGGGGCAGCAGCAGCAGTGTTGGGTTCCGTTTGCCGGTAGGGAGGTTGGGGCCCAAGAGGCTGGGAAGGAAGGAGAGAGAGAAACCCTGAAGCTGAGCTGAGTTTCCTTCGGGTCGGTGACTCCAGACTGATGGGAAGTTAGGCAGTTCCCAAGGCCTAGGCCCTGGCCTGGCTGGTTAGCAACCTCACCCAGACACCCCCCCTTCAAAAAGCAAACAGGTATTATCTCCCTTTCCCCTCCCTTGTTCCCTCCCTTTCCTCCTCGGTCTGGTCTTCCTTTTATTCCTCTTCTCTCTCAATCCTCCAGCTCTTCTTTTCCCTTCTCTCCTCTTTTTTCTTCATCTCTTTTCTTCAGTTCCTTCCCCCCCCCCCCTTGCCTCGTCTTCCCCTCTTCCTCTCTTTGCTCTGGGTCTTTTTTTTTCTCTTCTCTTTTCTTGGCCCTTATTTAATTTCTCCTCCATTTCCTCCTATCATCTCTTCTTTTCCTCTTTATCTTTCTTCTCTTATGGCATTTTAAAAGTAAATGTGTGAGTTTCCAACTCCTTTTTAGAGTCTAGCAGGAGGAGTCTCTTCTTCAGTCCCATGCGTTGGCGGGGTGGGGGTGGGGAAGAACAGGAGAAAACTTGGGTTTGGGGTCTTATTGTGGTGTGGTTGTTCTGCCCAGGCTTCCCTGGAACCTGGGGGTTTGGCTTGTCTCTTTGTGAGGTAGACCTTTGAGAACCTGCCTCAATGACACCTTGAAATATCCTTGTTTTTTCTTTCCTCTTTGCCCTAGGGGGAAGACTTTAACTAGGGACGTGCAGATGTGTGAGTCCTCCCATTGTGAGAGAGGACACTCATCCCAGATCTCAGGCAAGTTTGGGGAGGGAAGGGGTCCTCGTCTTGAGGTTTTAAAAACCACCGGAACAAGTTGTTTGGGGCGGGGGAGAGCGATTTCCCCCGCAGAAAGGTCCATTGACTTAAAGGGGGGGAACCCCTAAAACCAGATGCTGGATGCCAACTGACCAAAGGCTTAAATGCTCTGAGGAATTGGGAGAGATTAGGAGAATTTTATTTTTAAGCACAGAAAAAGATATGAAGGGGCCGAAATGTGCATGAGCTGGAGAGTTTCCATTGATGATCTTCATTTGTCGCCATGTGGCCAAAGCTCTGAATGTGGAGGAGAGAGTCTGGAGCTCTAAGAAGCTCTCTGCAAGCTCTATTTCCATTAGCGCTAAGTTAGGCCTGCCTTGAGCCCTGCAACTCCTGATTGATGCTTGTTTTTATTGCTAATAGAGCCCTATATCCGAGCCACGTGGGATCCCGCTGCCTCAAGCCACCATGCAGAACAGTAAGTGTTTCTGGTCTTTCTTTGCGGAGCCGCCTCAGGAGCTTAGGGGATCCGGTTTGGAGGAAGCGTAGGACCCGGGAGGTGGTAAAAGAAGTTGGAGGCCTGAAGGAGCCTGATCAGATCGGCCTGGGGATTGCTGGGCCCCCGCTTGCCGGCCTCGGTGCTACTGGCTGGAGACCGGCGTTTAGTCTTGGTGGCGAAGATGGTGGTTTGTGGGGTTTGGTTTCGTTTGGGCTTGGGGCGGGCAGTCTCAGCTTCTGGGAAAACAGGCTGGGGGGGGGGCGTCAGAAAGTGTCGTCCAAGGTTCCCTGACACTCTTATCTGCTATCCAAGTAGCCCCGAAGCCCACTTGAAAATCGCTTCAATCCAGTAGTCAGCGCCAGACTGAGTTGGGCTGGGCGGGTCGGGCTGGGCAGACTTCTCCAGGTTGCAGGAAGAGAGGAGGCATCGCTGGGCCGCCCCACTCAGACTTTCCCCCAACCTTCTGTGCTTGGTGTCATCTTCAGACAAGCCCAGATTTCCAAGGGAAGGGAAAGAGGGCATCTCGGACCTCCCAGAGGGGTTAAGGAGATCAGTGAAGGGGATCACCTTCTTCACTTGGGGGCCCGAGTGGACCAGGAGGACAAATTTAATGCTGGGGGGAGCAACTACCTCTCCTAAGAGATCAGATGAGGAAGGTTTTCTCCTTTCTGTATCTCAGGACGGACAAATGAGCCAGGCTACGAGTGTTGGGGTCCTAGTACCACCTGTATTGGCTCCCCAAGTATCATAAACTCAGGGAGAGTTCTCCACACACACCCCCGCCCCCTATCTTCTCTCCCGTCCCTTTTGCTGCCTTGGGAAGGAAGTTGGGGGGACTCGATTTCCCATTGTAAACGCCCAGCATGTGTCTGGCGCGGAAGAGGTAGGCTTGCAAGGAACCGAGAGTCCCTAAATCGACAGGCCAAAGTACTCAGAATCGACTCAGGATAGGATGCCCCAGAGCTCTAAGTTCAAGACGAAGGAGCTATTGGGCTGGAGCTAAGTCTGAGAAACGGTCGCAAGAGT
>NW_025376147.1:0-8374 GCF_016433145.1 Gracilinanus agilis
AAAATATATTATATAAAATATAAGAATGAGAGATTGCTTGGTGAAAAGCATCTAGATAGATGGAGACCAAAAGAGAATTTCTCTCATCACAGAATTATGTTAAATACCACCAGGACATAAAATAAGTTGAGGGTTTCGGGGGTCACATTTGTCATGGAGCTATGGCATAGAGATGATGAGGAAATCTTAATTGTCCTAATGTTTGATGGAACTCTACTAAAATTAGAGCAGTTCATTATTTCCTGACCTGCCTTAGTAATGATGTCATATTACAAAAGGCAAATTGACCAATGAGATGATTTGCGATTATGAACCTTATTGTGGTCAATAAAAATGAACATGGAGTAGAAATGACAAAAAGTTTTGGAGCAAATAATCACTCTAATTTGTAGAATTTATGAGAGAGGAGTTGAAAGCCAGGCACGTTAAGATCAATAACCTAGATTTTTACAGACCAAATTTCAAAGAGTTTAGCAAAAAAGACTGAAAATTCTACAGAAGTTAGATGAGGATGAATGTAAAGTTCTAAAGAATGAAATTTTAAAAATTTAAAGAAAAACAATTCCGAAAGGAAAGCAGCTGTCTAAATTAATCTTTATGGGTTATGGGTAACTCATGATAAACAGACTTTTAAAAGTGTATGTCTTTAAAGAAGTTGGAAGCAAGGTTAATGGTTAAAGATGAATACAAAGGAATTGCATTGACCAGTATAAATAATGTCATAAGATGGGATAGTCAAATTGTGCTGAGTTTGATGAAGAAAGCTAAGTGGAGGGGAATTATTGGAGATTTCTTTAAATTTACAAAATTTTGATAGTTCAAATTTGCCCTCGTCATTGAAGTTATATTGGAAGGGATGAAAAATGTTTAATGTAGAGATGGGTTTTCTTTTCAGAATAAATGGGATAATGGCAAGACATCAGAAAGAGAGCCATTAAATTTTAATGTTTTTCTTCCATTCTTTTTTTTTCCAAAAAGAAAATAACCTTTGTACTGGAAAGGAGAAGAGAGGAAATGTGAACACTCAGTGAGCAGATTAAAAAAATACCCACATCTATGGTGGGGAAGACCTGATGAGAAAGTGCTGTATCTGGGACTTTTACTGTTCTGAAGGCCCCATATGAGTCAATAATGTGATATGACGATAGCTCAAATATGTTAATTAGATTACATTAAGCCATGAAATGTCCATAAACAGATGATAGACCTACTGAATTCTTTCCTGGCCAGACTACATCAAATGAACCATATTCAGTTCTGTGTGCCATGTTTTAGGAAATACACTAAAAATCAGTAGAACATCTGATGGATAGCGAACATAATGATGAAGAACCTTGAGAGCATTGCCATGTTGAATTAGTTGGAGGAACTTTTGACACTTAATCTGAGACAATGAAAAATAGTGGAGACCTAATAGCTGTCTTCAAATATTTGAATAGTCCTCACGTGGGAGGATTAGACCTGATTGCTTGATCCCAAAAGCTATAGGAGCAAGTAGGAGCAATAGGAAGAAGTGTAGAGTGAGAGATTTTGACACAATGTTTGCAAAGACAGTCTTAGTAATTGACTATATCCCAAAGTGGAGAGCTCCTCAGGAAATAGAGGTTTCTCTCTCAGTAGAGGTCTTCATTAAGCACTTGGTGACTCTTTTGGTTAGATGTTGTATGTGTGCCTGGGTGTTGGGGTATAATTTTAGGCATTAATATAATTTGATAGCCTACATGCTATCTAATGATAGAATACATTAAGTACAAAAGAGAAGATGAAATTTCAGCAAGAAATTAGAAAGCAGAAGATTCATTTCTCAGCTAGAGAAAGGGAAGAAGGCAGGGAATAGAAGATAGAACACAAAATGGTCCTTAGAAGAAGAGAATGATTTTTAGCTAGTAAGACTGTGAGAAGAGATTTCATACATGACAAATGGGTGTTATCTATATATGGAGGCAAGAGAAGAAAGGAAATGCTTAGGAAATAGAAAGTATTACTATTTGGTTGTAATAACAGAATGTGGCAAATGGAACAATGGGAAAGAATAGCAAAAAGATAGGTTGGAACTGGTTTGTGAAAGCCACTGAATGAAAACCTGGAAACTTTGTCTCTTACCCTGTAAGCAGATCCTGGAGGGGGTCACTGAAAGTTTGAACAGGGATAAAA
This sequence comes from Gracilinanus agilis, assembly GCF_016433145.1. Taxonomy (NCBI): domain Eukaryota; kingdom Metazoa; phylum Chordata; class Mammalia; order Didelphimorphia; family Didelphidae; genus Gracilinanus; species Gracilinanus agilis. The sequence continues at coordinate 2,155 of NW_025376147.1, forward strand.
CATTTTCATTGGTAACTCTTGAAATCTGGAGTGAAGATGTAATCAATATGGTTCTGGGATCTCACATTGTGAGTTATTTAATGGTGGAAGCCATTTTCTTGTTTCAACAAGATGAAAAGGAAATGTCTAATTAAATGATCTCTGAGGCCCTCTCTACCTATAGATTTATGAACCTCAACTTTAATTTTAGCCAATGCCTACCTCAGTGCTCAACATTCAACAGCTATTATTTGTTCATTTGTGGGAGGAGAAGAAGGAGGGAGGAGGGAACAATATAGTGTGATGGATAAGGAGCTGGCCCCAAAGACAGAAGAACTGGGTTCAACTCCTAGCTCTGACTCATACTAGATAAGTCATTTAATCTCTAAATCTATCTTAATCTATCTAGTGTACTAAATCACTCATCACACCATAACTTGGCAGAAAAGGTTCAGACCTACATTAGTAGAGGGTTATTCCTTGTCCAGGAGTTCCCTAAACCAATTAAATCGTGGGTTTAGTACCTCTCCATTTTTGTAGGTGGCATTAATGGAAGAAAATTTTTCATTTCTTGCTACGTCTGCACAGCTGGGAAAAAAATGCAGATTCTCCAATAGCCAGGGAACAGCTGAGGACAGCTACAACTGTTAAAGTTAAATTAGCATTAGAATGGAGAGAAAAGTTCTCTTCCAACACAACAAAGGCCACTACACAAGCAAATGTAGTGATATAGGGCCTTAGGAAAAGAGAGAAACCCTTATGGAAATGATGCAATGATCCTTCATCTTCTAGCCCATTTGTTTATAATGATTAATAAGAGGTTACATAATTTCCTTAATTAATGTCACTGACTTTCTTTAAGTACTTATCTTTAAGGAAAATATAGATGATGATTCCTCCACACTGTAATATAGACACCTAAGTGATGAAGTTGATAGAGTGAAAAACTTGGAATCCAGAAGACTTGAGTTCAAATCACTTACTAGTTCAGACACTTACTAGCCATATGACACTGGACAAGTCATTTAACCTATATGTCCCAATTTCCTCGTCAGTGTAATGGGAATAAGATTAGTACCTACCTCCCAGTGTTATTGTAATAAGATAAGATAACATATAAAAGTATTTTCCAAATCTTAAAACACTATGTGAATGTTAACTATATTTTTTTATCAAAATTCATAAGTTGCTGTGTCCAAAATAAATCACTGCTTAGTGTCTAGTCTTCTGAGATTCAGTGTTCATGAGAGTTCTTAAATACCTTTTTGTTTATGATGCAACATTCTTTACATGAGTAATTGAAACAGACTGAACATTTAATTAGCAACACTAAAGGAGAGTCAAAAGGTTTGTATATGAACAGTTTCCCTTCAGTAAAAGTAATCATTTTGTTGAATTTTGTGAAATCAAGTCCTGACATATCTTGGGATATATGTATGTGCTACAGGAAAGTTATTTATTTTGCAAATTATACTTACCATACTATGTCTCCTAGCAAAGGAAAAAATATATAAAAGTTATTTACAAATTGTCTTTTGTGTAACCTGGGCAAATTATTTAACAACCTAGTGTTCTAGGCAATTTTCTAAAACTATGTTGAAGGGAAAAAAAAGATGCTGACTCACTTGTAGAGACAATTTCCATATCAGAACATGCCCTATACTAAGGAACTCATAGATCTAATCCATATCTATATCTAGCCTATTCTTTTATTGATCTATAAAAGCATAAAATTTAAATTTCGCAACACACATAACAAAACTCAAGATCAATGAACCATGTCACACTTTTTGAGAACCACTGCTTTAAGTCCATGCCTACGCTCATTCTTGAACAACAGAAACACAATCCCAGAGGGGACTTGGACAAGCCATTCCTATGTTCCTCTAGAACAAGCTACAGGAATCCAGGGTTAAGTCCACAACATAGGGAGTATCAAAAGAGGACTTTAGTGAATCATTAATTTTCATATTCCCTTTTCAAACTTAAAATACTTGCTTGTACAAGAAATAGTGTATGTATCTAGACAAGGAAGAAGAGAGGAAGCGTGGTTCTCTACTTTTCATATACTATTCCAGATTACTACAACAATCACATCATGGTCCTTGAAACTTCCACTATCTTCAGTAATAAATGGGAGAGAAAAGGGGAAGGGGAAGGGGAAGGGGAAGAGGGAAGGGAAAGGGAAGAGGGAAGGGAAGGGAAGGGAAGAGAAGGGAAGGGAAGGGAAAGGAAAAGAGTAGGAAAAACTGATTGGAAACATAATAATATATGGAAGGGAAGAAGAGCTAGAATCATTCTAAAATGCCCTACATAAATTATCTAAGGAACTTCAGGCTAGTCAGTAAGTCAACAAGCTTTTATTAAGTACTCACTATGTGCAAGAATTGCACTGAATGCAATGGATATAAAGATAGGCAAAAACATGGTCTCTGCCCTGAATAAGCTCATATTCTAAAAGGAGTGATGACTTCCAAATAGCTGTGTATATTCAAGATATATAGAATACAAATGGAAGGTAATCTCAAAGCAAAGGCACAGAGAAGATGGGAGAGTGATAAATGTAAGCTGGGATTTGAGCTGAGTCTTAAAGGAAGCTGGAGAAACCAAGAAGGAGAAAGTAGAGAGAGTATTTCAAGCCTGGGAGATATCCAGGAGAACGCTCCATGTGTTACTAACTGTGTGACCCTGAACAACTCATTTACCCCCAATTGCCTAGCCCTTACTGTTCTGACTCTAATTTCTAAGTTGAATTAATATTAAGGCAGAATTGATCCAAGGCAGAAAAGTAGTGACAGCTAGGCAATTGGGGTTAAGTGACTTGCCAAGGGTCACTCACCTAGGAAGGGTCTGAGGCCAAATTTGAACCCAGGACTTCCTTTTTCCAGACCTAGCTCTCTATCTATCCACTGAGCCACTTAGCTGCCCCAAGAAGGGGTTTAAAAAAAAGAAAAAGAAAATTTCCATGTATGAGGAATAGCAAGTAGGCCAGTGTAGCTGAGTCTCAGTGTGGAGGGGAAAAAATACAAGAGTAGAAATAAGAGTTCAATTTGTGAAGGACTTTCAAAGACAAATAGAGCGTTTTATATTTAATCCTGCAAGTATGAGGGAAAGACTAAAGTTTGTTGAGTAAGGGGAAAGAGAGGAAAATATGGTCAAACTTTTGCTTTAGGAAAATCACTTTGGCAGACAAGTAGAGGATGAGAGACTTGAGGCAAGTAGACCAACCAGAAGACTAGTGCAATAGACCAGGCATAAGATAATGACAAGTTACACCAGGGAACTGGCTGAATAGGAAAACTACTCATGGAAAACACCATGGTTGAAGGTCTCAATGCTTTCTGGCTGTGTAATCATAGCTCCTAGAGATGTGTAGGTTTCACTTTCCTCATCAATAATGCAGAGATGCCCTACCTACTTTTGGATATGAGGAGGAGTCAATATAACAGATGTGACTACTTTGAGAAGCACAAAGTGTTTTCCAAAGAGGCTTTGCCACTGGTGGCAAAAGTTCAGCACTGGTACCCACATGTCCTGGGCAGCCAGATTGCAGCCCTTCTGGAAAGGATGCACTTGGCTCATTTCCCTTATAAATGTCAGTTCCAAAGTCAGGAAAACAGTCTCAAATGAACTAGGATCCTTCTCTCCACTTGTGCAGAACTGACCAAATGGCCAGGGCTTCCAGGCATCCATCCACTGCATCGCTACAGCATGCTCAAGGGAGCAACAGGTCAGCCTTTCTCCTAAATATTTCAGGATTTGTTCATCAGGGTAGGAAACATGCCCCTTGTTTAATTAATGTGGTGAGTTTTCTTATCCTTCTACTCTCAAGATTAGATTTCACAAATAGCCACTTAAAACAGTGACCAGACCAAGAGTTGTTGAAAATTGATGAAGAAAAATATTATCTTCTTGCTCTCCAATGGACTGCATCAACCTTCTCTTCCCCCAAATTCCTGCTAGCTTTCTTTGAGTCATATCCTGTTGGATATTCAAAGTCCTTCATTGCATGCCCCCCAACCTCTCTAATACTTTTCTCCCCTATGCACAACAGAATACACATTTTGGCAACTATCCACTCACTGTATAATTTTCTATGTAGACTTGGTGAGAGTACATAGTTTGATAAATTTTTCTTTCTGGGATGGGGGACAGGGAAGGTAAGAGTGGGAGAATTAAAGGTAACATGGACTTCTGACAGAGACCATAGATTGTTGCAGTTGGAAAAGCCTTAGAGCAGGAATTATTTAACTTTTTTGTGTTATTTACTTCTTTGGTAATTTGATGAAGTATACAGATTCCATTTTAGAATAATGTTTTCAAATACATAAAATAAAATATAGAAGATTTGAAAGGAAATCAACTATAATGAAATGTTGAAAATTTTTTTAAGTTTGTGGATGTCTGTTTAAAAATCCCTACATTAAAAACTGATTAATTCAAAACTAACTCATTCTACAAGGCCTTAATCAATTTCTACCTTCTCCATAAAGTTTTCTCTGTTCCTCAACATCCAGAAGTAATATCCCACAGCACTAACCTGCCATAGTACTTTGAGGATCAATGTTGTAAAGAATACAATTTGCACTGAGATGATTTGGATTTTTAAACATGGATTTATCACTTCCTAACTGGAAGACTGGGAGCAAATCACTTTCCCTCTCTTTGCTTATGGAATCAAGGAGAATAATACTTTCACTGTGGGGTTCACAAGATTGCTGTAAAAGTGTTCTCTAAATAAGAAATGCATTTATATACATACATATGTATATGCGTATGTATATTTATACATATATGATTATGCATATAGACACATGTGCATACACATCTTTGTGGCTATCATGTGTACATATAGGTGGATACATGTTCATATACAAGTATATGAGTTCAATTCTATTAAGAACACATGCATACACACTGGGTATATATATATATATACATATATTATGATAATCTATATTGCTATACAACTAAGTTACAAGAATTACTAACTTCCTTAAATATATATACATATCTGCATCTATATACATATATGTACATATATGTATATTGTGTGTATAAATTTTGGCCCTCCTTTCATACCAGAGAAGACCTCTAATATTTTTTCTTTTTCTTTTATGGGAATGTTTATAGTACCTTACTGTAAAATCTGTGTTAAATATTTTTTCGTTAAGTTATATGTAGGCCACTGTTAATATATCTCCACATTTCTAGCTTTTGTGTGTTGTCTGCTGACTTTCTCATTCTTTTTTGCACACTTTAAATTTTTACTTATTTTAACTTTAAAAAAGAAATCATATGGATTTATTATAATAAAAAATAAAATGTTGACATTATATAATGCTATACATATATTTTATATATTTATGAGTTTCTGAACACTAATTTCCTGGCCTTTGAGTGTTGTCTTTGGCCTATGCAAAACTACCCCAAAATTCCCATTTAAGTTCTTATGTCAAACCTCAATATATCATAAAACACAATGGGGAAAATTACATCGAAGTGTTTCATGTATGTGTGTACATGTGTGTACATATATGTTATACACACACACTTTGGAAACTAGTGATATTTTCTTGTATTATGGTTATTTATGTAAAAACATGTCTCACTTGAAAATGTAAGGGCAAGTAAAGTGTAAGTATATTCCCCATTAGCTTGCTTCTAGGAGACTCATAAGGCCATGTAAGGGAAATGCCTTGGAAAATCGACAGAGTATGCATAGACATTCTGTAACTGGTTCCAACTGGAAAAGGCCATGGACAGAAGGACCCTTGTGTGTGTGTGTGTGTGTGTGTGTTTGTGTGTATGTGTGTGTGTGTGTCCAGAAGCACATCTTCAAAACAGGCATGATTCAGCTTCAGCTGCCACTCTCTACTTAATTTAGGGATTCTGTTCTAGACATTCAGCAAGGTACTCTGCTAGGAAGTAGCTAGGTGACACAGTGAACAGATCACTGAACCTGGAATCTGGAAGATCTGAATTTGAGTCTTATCAATTGCTGTGTTACCCTTGGCAAGTCACTGAAACTGTGTCTACCCCAATTTCCTCAAATGTGAAGTAGGGAGAATAATCACACCTCCCAAAACTATTGCAAGTATTAAATGATTTAACATTTATAAAACAATATAGTGCCTGACACGTAGTAGGTAGTTTAAAATGTTTTCTTCCCTATTTCCTTCCCTCCTTCCCTCCCTCCTTCCTTCCTTCATTCCCTCCCTCCTTTCTTCCCTCCCTCCTT
>NW_025376148.1:0-2135 GCF_016433145.1 Gracilinanus agilis
TCATTTCTTAGTATGTAGCCTGAGACAGAGATAAAATCACTTTATACATTTTATAAGCACTTTAATATTTATATATTTATATGTTTTATAATAATTTCTTAGTATCTAGTCTAAGATAGAGATAAAAAGGAATTTATTAAGCAGGGGCAGCTAGGTGGCTCAGTGGACAGAAAGCTAAGCCTGGAATCAAGAAGACCTGGGTTCAAATCGGACTTCAGACACTTGCTAGCTGTGTGACCTTGGGCAAGTCACTTCATTCCAATCGTCTAACCTGAACTACTTTTCTGTCTTAGAACCAATGCTTAGTAGCTAGTCTAAATCAGAAGGTAAGGGTTTATTAGCAAAAAACAAACAAAAAGAGAAAAAGACAAAATAACTCATTAAGCTGATATTATGTGCCAGGTAGTATTAAGGATAAAATCAGCCCAAAATGAGGTTGCTGGCCTCCAGGAGGTCAGTCTCAAAGGGGAGACTGCATGCATGCAATTATGTACATATGAGGTATCTATGGTGTAAAGAGGAAGGAAGGTCTCTGAGAGAAGCCACACTGGCAGTGGGATGGGAGGGAGGGAACAGGGACTGTCATTTTTTTTCTCCCCATCCTTGTGGCCCCAAATCAGAGCCTTGCCTTCCAGGAGATGGGGGACAATCGGCTACAACATATATTTTGTTGTTCAGTCGTTTCTTGATTCATTTTCTCTCCCTCCCCTCTTCCCTCCTCACTCCTAGAAATTCCCAAGAAATGGAGGGTCCTGGGCGAGGCCCTCAGTTGAGTCACTTTTTCAGTTGTGTCCCACTCTTTGTGACCCTGTTTATGGTTTTCTTGATGGTTTGCCATTTCCTTCTCCAACTAATTTTATGCATGAGGAAATGGAGACAAGCAAGGTTAAGTGACTTGCCCAGGGTCACACAGCAAGTCATGTCTGAGGTCAAATTTGAACTCGGGTCCTCCTGACTCCAGGCCACTTTGCTGCCCACTGGGTCCCATTTTTGGAGGGAATCAGAGAAGCCTTCAAGAGTTAGACCAAATGACCTCTGAGGCTCTCGACAGTCTAGCATCATCTGGGCTTTCTTAATGCTGCCCCGTGTTTTTTCCTATTAGAATAATGACAGCCGCCTTATTATTAATAGTAACAATAATAAGGAGGAACATGTACTAAGCATTAAATGATGGCGTTTCTGTCCTCAGGGAGTTCCCTTGCTAGGAAGCCAGACAGAAAAACATCTTGTATTTCTGATGTCCCTGGTTCAATGCTGACTAAGGGTTCAGCTACCAGCTGATGACAGCTATCTCCAGAGCTGTAATCCTATTTAATCCTTTTAATCTTTAGGTGGGGTTCTAAGAAAGTCTGATGCAAAATATTAATTGGCTCTTTTAATTAATTGCTCCCTTTCTACTCACTAAGGCCAAGGCCAACCAGCCTCCTGTGGCCCTGGTGTCAAGGTGCCTCTGGGGAGTGGACCATAATAGTTAATGTATTACCTATCTCCTTAAAAGATTAAAGATTAGCCCGGGTTTAGCTGAACTGTAACTGTCTGTTTGGGTTTCTCCCCTCCCAGGGCTGTCTAGAGAAGGCAATGCTTATTTATTTATTTTTTCCTTGGTTAGATTTTTTTTTTTCCCTCCCTGTCTGGAGATATTTTGCTCCACTGGTTCTTGGCTTTCCTGGATGTTTGGGATTTCATTCCATGCAGAAGCTTTAGCGGGGTGCCCTCTAATTCGTTTTCTCACAATCCTTCCATCTCTGGTTCAGATTTTGTAAATTGTAGAACAATACGAATAATAGTTGATGTTATTAGAGCATTTCAAAGTTTGCAAAGAATTTGTTTGTACGTGATCTTATTTGAACCTCTTTATCATTCTAGGAGATAAAGGCTGTTATTATCCTCAATAGATAAGGAAATGGGGCACAGGAAAGTTACAGGACTTGCCCAAGATCGCACAGTTACTGTATCAGGAGTGATTGAAATCCAGGTCTTTCTGGGTCATTCTGTGCAGGCAGAAGATAGAGGTCTGGGGATCATGGAGGCAAATTCAAATCCCACTTCAGACACTTAATAGTTGTGTGACCCTTGGCAAATCACTTAAACTCTCTCTCTCTCTCTCTCTCTCTCTCTCTCTCTCTCTCTCTCTC
>NW_025376149.1:0-5700 GCF_016433145.1 Gracilinanus agilis
CCTCCTCACCACCCCACCCCCTCTCGCCCGGGTCTCCTTTGTGCTGCTCTCGCTCCTCCTGCCTCCTCCGGCTCTGCGCCCTAAGGACTGAGGCTGCGTCAAGGCGGAGTAGAGGAGCTGCTATTGCTGCTGCTGCTGCTCTGGGCGCTGACATATCCTTCTACACACTCGCGCAGAATTAGCTCTGAGCACGGGAAGAAGAAAGAAAGAGAGAAAAAGAGCAACAAAAGGCATCTGCTCCATCCAGCCCTTCCCAAGTTCAGCGCCCAGCTCCTCCTCCGCCATTGCTGCGTGTGTGTGCACTTGGAGGTAAAAGCTTGGAGAAGCCACCCGAGATCCTTGGGGGGTAAGTTCAAATCCCACCCCCTCCAATACTGAGGGGACTTTTAGGGCTTTTTGGGGGGGTGGGGAAGAAAGGAAGAAGGGGATGAGAGGGGGAGATTGAGAAGGGTGCAGAAAAGGGGGATCCTTTCTTAAGCGGCGGTTTGGGGCGCAGCTGGGATGGGGTTCGGGAAAGGACGGGACACTGGAGCTTTTCTATGCGCCTTGGATCTTCTAACAACATCCCTACAAGAGGGTTGGCTTCTGCAGAGATCAGAATCCTAAGGGTGGGAGCGTGGAGAAGGAGGCGAGACTGGGAGATTGAATGGATAGATCTAGAAAAAGGAATGGGGCAGAGAGGGTTTGGGGAGGACGAAGAAGAGGGATGTGGGGCAAAACGAAGCTCCCCAACCTTTCCTAGGCTCAGAGGAGCAGGATGCAGATCCCAAGACCCGATTTCAGCCCTGTGTATGGTGAAGGCAAATGGGGGCAAATGTCTCCCTCCCTTCCCAACCTCACCGGAGCCATCCAACAATGACAATTTCTTGCTGTAGTCTCCCTCCACCCCACCTTTATCTCAGCTTTCTGCCGAGGTGGTTACAGCCCCACAGCCACCTTCGTGCTGGTTGACCGGGCAGCCTTTGTGGCCTGGCTCGCAGAGAAGCTGCCCCGGTGCCGGAGCAGACTTTTTAGGGCATATAGATCAGTAGGTCACATCTTTTGTTACCAGTGTCCCCAGACCCCAGGGAGTCTTTCCGTGGAGTGCGCCTGGCCCAGGTTTGCAGTGATGTGCGCTGTCCCCTCTGATTCCGCAGGTACTGACCGCCTTTCTCTCAGGATGGTGAAACTGGGGAATAATTTCGCTGAGAAAGGCACAAAACAGCCCCTGTTGGAGGATGGCTTCGACACCATCCCCCTGATGACACCCTTGGATGTCAATCAGCTGCAGTTCCCTCCTCCGGATAAGGTACGACCCCATTCTCCAAAACCCCCCTCCCCAGGCTCGCACACCCAAAACCCAGGCACAAAGGCGGAACAAAAGGAACGGGCTGTGGGCCCCAGAGAACAGGAAAGCCGGCCCGAGAGGCCTTTTAGAAACAGAACTCTTTCCTGTTCGGAAGGAAATCCAGCGAAGTGGCTCGTCACCCCTTTCATTCATTGTGAGGGGTCCAAAGAGCCGGAATCCTCGGGCTTTCTTGCCACACCCTCTTTCCTTAACACATTGAAAATCATTCAGTTAGCTTTTAGGATGTAAACGCTGAGGCCATGCTATTTCCCTCGCAGGGTAATTGGATCGATCTTTTTATTCTGGAATCCTTAAAGTGCTCTAGCAATACAGGGGGCTCTAATTGATAATACAGTCTACTGTGTTCACGACAGGAGGCTTGGGCTAACCAACTCCCAGAGCCCACCCTCATTAGCTATGTGACCATGGGCAGGTCACCTCTGAACTTGAGCGTCTTCAGTGGGAAGCTGGGGGTAACGACTCCTGTACTACCTTGCTCAGGGGCTTTCCCCCTTTAAGATGCTGCAGAAATGGGAGCTCTTTCAAGACAGGAAATTCTACAATTATTTTTAACCAGGAGGCCAAAGGAATGGCCTAAAGGAATTTAGTCTGAGCCTTTAGCTAGGTCCCCGGCTCAGGATTATATTGGAGAGCTCCTCTTTGTGTTATTGTTCTGACTATAGGCAAAGCCTCCAGAGTTCTAGAGGTGCTTATTCTTATAATAATGGCACAGAGAGCTCACATTTCTACGGCACTTTATCATTTAACAAGTGCTTTCTTCATAACCTTGGGAGGCATGATGAGTAGTTACTGTTATTGAGCTTCCATCTTTTTCAAGATCCAAGCCTTCAATACCAGCTGCCTAGTAGAGGCAGCGGTAGAGAGGAGAAAATGCTGGGTTTTGAGTCAAGGGACCTGGGTTTTAATTCTGACTTGGCTAATTTCTGACCTTGAATAAATCCTTTAATCTCTCTAGCCATTGCCGGGTCCTTCCTAACCACAACTTGCAAAGTGATTCTTTGTGAATAAAATGAGAGGGTTGGTCTAAATGGGTTCTAAGGTCTCTTCTAGATCTAAATCTATGATCCATCCTCTGAGCTGAATATCCAAGTTAGTGTGTCCAAAATTTCATGAGTTCAAATCTGGCCTCAGACACTTATTAGCTGTGTGAACCTGGACAAGTCATGCAATCCTGTTTGCCTCAGTTCCTCATCTTTATAGTGGGCTGGAGAAAGAAATGGCAACCACTCGTATCTTTGCTAAGAAAACTGAAATAACTGAATGACCATAAATGTCCCAAACTGAACATAATATCTTTTCTCCTTCCCCCAAACCATCCCTCTTCCTAATTTCCTATTCCTTTTATTTCCAGTCACTCAGATCCTCAACTTTCCTCTCTCAGGCCCCTTCCCTCTTGATAGTCAATAAAGCTTTGTTGGTTTTACTTACCACAACATTTCTTACACACATCCCTTTTTTTTTTTTTGACTCACACACCAAGCCACTACCCTATGAGAGGTCCTCATCATTTCTTAGCTGGACAATTGCTGTAATTTCCTGGTTGGGGCTCCCCTGATTTCCATCTCCCTCCTCTCCCAAGCTGCCTTCCCAATAGCTGCCAAAACAATCTTTCTGAAGCATCAGCTTGACGTTATTGCTCTCCTCTTCAGGAAACTTTCATGGCTCCCTATTCTCTCTAGAACAAACTAAAATCTCCTTGGTTTAGCATTTTAGACCTTTCACATTTTGATTTCAGCCTGTCTTTTCAGACTGTTTTCCCAGTATTCTTCCTCCATGGCCTCCTGGTTATTTCCCATAGGTGGCATTCTATCACTGTCTCTGGGTCAAAAGATTGGAATGATCTCATTTCTTTCACCAACACTTTTTGGAACTGCTAGTTCCATTGAAGGCTCAGATAAAGTGCTCCCTCTTAAATGAGGCCTTTCTCGAGCCTCCCCTCCAATATTGTATTGATTTCTCTGCCTACATGATGTTTCACTGAAATAGAGCGTAAGCTCCTTGTGGGCAGGGACTGTTTTCATTTTAGTATTTGTATCCCCAGCATCTGGCACAATGCCTGGTGCAGAGTAAGGAAAAGCTTTGTAAATACTTATTGAATTGAATTAAATCCCCTTTTTACAGTTGAAGAGAATAAGACTCAGAGTGACATGCTAGGATATGGCCAGTTCGTGTGAGCACGGGGGACCCAGAGCCCTGGGACCTCCCTCCATCTTCCTAGGACATTCTTATGGTTCTTACATGGATTCTGATTTTCACATGGAATGAATGACTGCACCAAGTATGTGCATGCAAACACTCCTCATAATGTAGGTAGTTTAGAACAAAATTTTGAACCTTCTTTTTCTTCTTTGTTTGAATTGCCTAGATAATTTTTGAACAGATTCTGTGATAATAAAAGCATATCTTTACACAAATGTCTATACTTTTTTCCAAAATACTTTTACAATGACAGGTTCTGTGGTTTGGTGTCAGCTAGTTAGGCAGTCAACAAACATTTATTTATTCATTAAAAAACCCTTACTTTCTGTCTTAGAATCAATACTGTGTATTGGTTCTAAGGCAGGAGACTGTAAGGGCTAAGCAGTGGGGGTTAAGTGACTTGCCCAGGACCACACAGCTAGGAAGTATCTGGGGTCAAATTTGAACCCAGGACCTCCTGCCTCTAGGCCTGATTCTCAATCCACTGAGCCACTTAACTACCCCCAACAAACATTTATTAAGCACCTACTGTGTGCCAGGAACTATGCTAAGTGCTGGAGGTAAAAAGAAATCCAAAAATCCAGTCCCTGTCCTCAAGGAGTTTATAGTTTACTGAAGGGGAACTTGTAATCTATTTGGGGATAAAGCAACAAAAAAAAGTCCTGAATTTGGAACCAGAAAGACACAACTTCCAATCTTGCTTGGGATGCTCATTAATCTGGACAAACACTTAACCTGTCTGGGACTCAGTGAGTTAATTTATTCAAACTGCTTTGCAGATCTTAAAGTGCAGGAGAAATGGGAGCTACCTTCATTGTCACTCTTCTTTCATGCCATAAATATTTCAGAGGTGCTATCGATGGACCACCTACTCCGTGCAGGGAGCTATTTGGCTGGTCCCGTGCTCTGAACGCTGGGAAGAGTAAGCTGTGGCCCGTGATCTTGTGGGATTTATAGCATAGAATGAAGAAAAATAAAAATACAGGAATACGGCATCTAACCTGGAGAGATGCTTGGAAGAAAACCTGAAAATTTTAACCTTTACCTTCCACCTTAGAATTAATTCTATGTATTGGTTCTAAGGCAGAAGAGTGGTAAGGGCTAGGCAATGGGAATTAAGTGACTTGCCCAGGGTCATACAGCTGGGAAGTGTCTGAGGCCAGATTTGAACCTCCTGTCTCCAGGCTTGGATCTCTGTCCACTGAACCATCTAGGGGCATCCCCTTCCACCATCTATTTATAATATTCTTCCTTTAGAAGTAATTGTGCTGTTCTATGCACCTAACATTGGGGTTTCATGGAACCAATGGCTGTATTGACATTAGGCAGGGGGTGCCTGTAATGTGTAAATGATGTTCTTATAAAATGACATTGGTCTGGACAAGTGTTATGCAAGGTTTGACTGCAGCCCATTTTTATGTAACAGTTTACAGCTTATAGAGCATTTTGGGCACAGCAAACCTTTTTACTGCACTCGTTTTATAGGTTGGCTTGAATGACCTCTAAGGCCTTTTCCAGTTCTGAAATTTTATGAATTCTCTAGGTAGGTCACATTAAAAAAAAAAGAGTTTAGGAATTTTGGAACTGAAAGAGATCTTAAAGGTCATCTGTCCAATTCCCTCATTTTATTGACAAAGAAACTGAGAAAAGTGCCCGAAGAGATGGCATGATTAGTCCAATCAAAGCTAACAAGTCAGGGAGCCATAACCAGAGCCCCAGGCTCTTGATGCTGAGCCTGGGGATCTTTCCACTCTTCTCTGTTGTCTGAATCAGGAATTTACCCAGCAATGTCTGTATCTAAATTATATTTCTATTTAATGCAAGAGATGTGGAGGGCAAGAGGAGTGTGTGTGGGCTCTTCTTGGCGCGGAACAGATTACATTCCACTTATAAGTAACATCACACATATTTCTTGAGAAACACATAATGAATTTAATTAAAAACTGATAAATTCCAGAGAAGCTTTGATATTTTCCTATTCAATGTTTTGAATACTTTGGGGAGAAAACTTTCAGCAATTAGAATATTCATTCAATAATCTCTTCAATTTTCCCACAGTCTTTTGTTCTGCCCTCCCTGCAGTTCTTAGCTCCCTTCCTCCCTCTCTCCTTCCTCCCTCCCTCCCTCCTTTCCTTCCTTCCTTCCTCCCTCCC
>NW_025376150.1:0-3773 GCF_016433145.1 Gracilinanus agilis
TATATATACTTATATATTAATGCGTAAATGAAAGAAAAATCACTTCCTCCAGAGCAAAATTATTCAAAGTAGTCGATGGTGTTTCAAGAACATTATAAAATCTCCCCAAAATGCAAATACAAATAAAATATCACTGCTTGAGAGTAAAAATAGCTCAGATTTATATTTACTTTGACTTACTTTTCAGTAAAGGTATTAATCCTTTGGATATTTTTTTAATCCAGTTGACTGGCTGAACATTGGTTTGAGTTAGGCCACATTTCTCTGCTTGGGGCTTTAGATGTGGTGTTTGCCTTTAACATCTGACAGACATAGAAACTTAAGTAATATTTGTTCATATTTATGAAATTCTCCCCTCCCCCCTCTCTCTATGTGTGTGTGTATATATATATATAAAACAAGATGAGAGATAATAAAAACCAGCATTGTCACAATAATCCCTTGTTCCTACATTAGGCTTTGCTTAAATGAAAACAAATTTTTATGTTTTATCAGCAACTCTCTTATTCTCCCTTCTCACTATTAGACAAGTTCATTGGCCTCATGAGATTAATATATATTAAGGATTTTAAATATTTTTGCTAGAATCTTAGAAATAGTTAGTTTTAAAGGGGACTTCTTGCCATATAGTCCAACACATTCCACAAAAGAATTCCTACTTTAATAGATTTTACAAATTGTCATCTAGCATGATCACTAAGACCTGCAGTGCAAAGAATCCACTTACTTCCTAAAACTCCTTTACAAAAATTGTTATAATCAATCATGCTAATTCATCATGTATCTTATAAAATCAGCAGAAGGTGTTTGATGGCTTTTCAACCTAGACCATGAAGTGTTCATGAATTTAAGAGCAAGATTCTTTTCTTAAGCTCCTAAGAAATGTGCACATATGTATTTATGTAATGTGTATGCAAGTGCATAGATAGATGTATGTGTATGTATATATAATATATCTGTATATTTTAAAAATATGTTTTATATAATGATGGAATATATTTACATGAGGATAGAATTTATATTAGATTTTATGAATTTATATGCATCATAAAATTATCATATTTTACATAAGACTATAACTGTTTTCAGTGGGTAAAAAATATTTCATTGTTGTCTGTGATTGTTTGGAGATGTTAAAAATTATTTTTCTTGCTACACTAATACTTTAAATGATACTAGGTAAAGGATTAACTTGTGACTAGTTATTGAGTCTGGAGAATATTTGAGAGGATCATAATCCATAAGTATGAAATCTTATCTAAAAAAAATCTTCTTTACCTCTAGCTGACACAGATGTAGAATTTGTGCAGTAAGATATGAATAGACTTTCCTTAAAACCATTCTAAAAATATAATAATAGTAACTGGTCAGTTAAACTTTCCAGGCTTTTTTTCCTTTGCTGGAGACAAAACATACAAAATTATGGACTTTTAAAAAACCCATAACAAGCAAAATATTTACAAATGGCATAAAGAATAATGGGTAGGATTAATCTGAAAAAAATTCATGAAGCAGATAAGTTTTCACCAAAGCCTTTAAGGAGATATTAATGCTCAATTATTGAACTTTCATAGTTATTTAAATCACAATAACAAATATGGTCCTCATGACCTTTTTCTCTGATTTCAGATTTTTTATGTCTTAATTTAACCACTGACTTCTGCAGAAAGTTAAACATTTGTTCTGCTTTTTGGCTTTACTTATTTGAAATAGAATTAATTTTTGAAGATAAGGATAAAAAGATTATAATAATATTTCATGAAAGATGTTCAAGGCCTCTTCAGAATTATATATTGTATAGTGGCATGACTATATACCGCTTTTTGTAATTAAATTTTAAATGACCCATATTTTAATTTTCACCTTTTTCATAGATCTACTACATACAGAATTAAAGCTTTAATAATGTGTAGTATGTTGAATGTATACTTGTGTTTGAATATAGGTATGTGTGTATGTTTAAAATGTCTATGCTGAACTTCAAAGAGTAGCTGGATAATTCGAGGAAAGAATACAATATCCTGAGGTCATAATGGAGATGACATGAAGTATAAAGTGAAAAAAATTATCTTATAAATTGCAGTAGTTATAACAAAGTGTCAAAGATAGAGTCACAAAAGACATTTGTGATTTTCAATTAGTTCTCCTTTATGTTTACACACATTCATCCACATATAAGTGTGTTTGTATGTGCATCTGTATATATTTACCCTTGGTAGAAATTTTTGCCTATGGTCATTATGGTCACTTTATATAATTTTGTTTTCAATTTATTTTTTTCATTCCAGTCCTTTATATTCACTAGTATTTGAATACAATTTGGTAAAATCTCAAATGTAGTTGTCATACTGGTAAAAATTGTTCCTTAGAAAATGGGCAATGAAATCTGTAGTTGATGGAAAGGGTGAAAAAGCTATAGCCAACCTTCATTTCATGCATCATGTTTATTCATGATGGCACAGATTTTTGCTACATAAAATTTCTTGAGAATTTATATTTTGTAAACATGTTTATGGAATTTTTATTGCCTACATGTCCTACTGCTGAGGCTTAACAAATGACATTCTGCAGTTCATCTCCTCCTATTTTGTTCTATGAAAATTAACTATGTAGTATAGATTCTGCTACTCTCATGCCAGCAGGCAGAATGGAAAGAGTTTAGCCCCTTTTCTCCACCCATTGGAATCTGGTTCAATTTTACCTTTAAGAAGTTAATTGTAATCTTAAATAAGAATATTCTAAGTCCAATTCTTTACCCTTTAAGGCAAAGTTGACCAAATATAGTACTAAATGGGAATATGATAATATTATTCTCCCTGGGCAAGCATAACTATGCTATAACAACATTTTAAAAATTCCAGTAAAGAGAGATTTGACCATGCAGCTTTTCTCATTTTTGTCTGTGTTCATCCCATGAATCTTCATTACCTGGTCCAAATCCACCACTATTCCCTCTATCCTGGTTCCCTTGGAATCTCACTGGAGCAAGGAGATGCATAGACACCTCTGCCATTTCTCTGATCCCTTCCAAAATTACCTGCCATGTAAGAACTGCAAGGTCCTCGTCCAGATCCATTAGGCTTAGTAATTTACACTGGTTACACTAGTTCCTCTAAGTTCCTTCATCATAGTGCTGCGTATAGTAAGATCTAGCTACTGTAGCTCACTGAAGCTCAAACCGCCTATTTAAATAATCCATCAGCCTAAGCCTCCCAGGTAATAAAAATCAAAGGTTTGTGCCTCTGTGCCCTCCTTATCATCTCTTTCCCTATCAAAGCTCATAGCTCATGCACTTAAATTTGGTCTGTGAATGAATATATCATAGAATGCAAAAAAATAGGAAGGAATTATTTTCCATATAAAGAAATGGAGCCCCAGAACATTGAAAGGAGTTACCTTTGGCAACAGATTTGGTTGCTGGAAGGGATAGGAACAGACTTCAGGTTTTCTGTGCTGTCATTCTAGAACCATTAGATGCCATATTTATTTTTCTACGTCTCTATGTGAGTTAGATTTGTGCAATATTAAATTGATTCATGGACTATCCTTTCATATCAAAGGAACTTTTTTAAGCATAAAAAATAACTTTACATATGATCAAATTAGTTTATATTTTCATTATGGAAATACCAGATCAACCAAGGCCAACCAGAAGGATGAATTGGAAAGTGTGTTCACAGTAGGTCAGATGACTACCTGTGTGACATGTACTCAAATAATTCTCTCTCTCTCTCTCTCTCTCTCTCTCTCTCTCTCTCTCTCTCTCTCTCACT
>NW_025376151.1:0-2526 GCF_016433145.1 Gracilinanus agilis
GGAAGGAGGGAAGGAAGGAAGGAGGAAAGGAAGGAGGGAAGGAAAGAATGAAGGAGGGAAGGAAAGAATGAAGGAAGGAGGGAAGGAGGAAAGAAAGGAGGGAAAGAGGGAAGGAAGGGAGAGAGGTACAGTTTTGCACAATAGTACTTACTGTTTTTATGAAAGTTTCCTGTGCCTGCATTTCTGCTGAAATTTAGAAAAAACTTTTTTTCCCCTTAGTGTCACCCTTGACAGTAGAGTAGATTTTTAAAAACCCTGCAGAGTTATGCTTGGGGCTAGCATTGAAAATTCATATCGATTAGAATGTAACCAAAGAAAAAGTATGTGAAATCCAACCTTAAGGAAGCTTCCCTTGCATAAAGATTCTTAAGAACAGAGATGTTTATATCAGATATTAAATGTGCATGTGTATGTACTCATGTGTACACACACACACATATGTATATAAGTGTATGCATGTATGTGTGTGGATACATATGTGTGTTTACACTTATGTAGTAAAGAGTAACTTAGAACAGATCCTGGCTGCTGACGAGGTTTGAAAGCCAGACTTGCTCCAATTTCTGAGACTCTCCAAACTAATTCAGTACCTTCATAGAGGACCCAGAGGGCATGATGAAATCATTCAGCCAATGGAAACAATCTAACTTCATTTCAATTAACCAAATAGCTTTCAAAGATTTTTCCTCTTGGTCTATGATTGAAATGAATAGATTGGGCATCTTATCGCTTACTTTAAGTGGAATAGGGTTGAGAAAATCAATAAGGAAACAAATCATTCTCAGAGAGAGTTGAGGTTGGTGCATTTGTTCATCTTTAGTAATTGCATCACCAGTACCTAGAACAGTACCTGGACTATTGTAAGTGTTTAAGTAATGAATGCTTGGTGATTGACTTCTATAACAGTTTTCCACCTGGCTGCACAGGGAAAATAATGATAAAAACCATGGACTCTAAGAATTTAAAGTTAAGAAGTTACAACTAGATTAAGAAGTCCCTATTCAATATAAGAAGTCCCAAACAAGTGGAGGGCTTTTCTCACACTTTCTCAGAAAAATAAAAAATGTTGCTCTGTTTATAGCTCTTCATGTGATCATTAACTAAGAACTAAATTATTTAACTCATAACACTTTGCCAATTTTATAAATTTCTCTAAAATGTCATTAATTGTACCCTAGTCCTTCACAGTGATTTGGTCTGCATATACTCTACTCATTTTATCACACCAGCCTTGCAAGGAATCACAAAGGCTGGATCATCATGGGTTCTTGCCACTCCAATTGTGTTCAGAGACCTATGTTAGACAAAGCCCAGAGTGAGGTAGTCCACATACAATTCCTTTTCCATGCCTTCAGTCACTGTAAAGATCTCCTGTGTAATCTCTTTACTTCTGATCCTACCCAATCCCACAATCCATGCACACTTCTGCTAAATTAATCTTTCCAACAAAGAGATTGGTTCATATTATTCCTCTACTCAAAACTCTTTAAACTGTTTAATTTGGCATTTAAGGTCTTTCACATATCTGCTCCTGGCATACTTTTAAGAGCGATATATGATTGAAATAAAATACTATTGAGCCATAAGAAATGACAACTGATATGAGTACACACACACACACACACACACACACACACACACACACCTAGAACAATCTATATGAAGTGATCGAATATGAAGTGAGCAGAACCATGAGTATAGTGTACACAATAACAACAATATATGATGATCAGCTTAGAATGATTTAACTATTATCAACAAGGCCAGGACAAGACCAAGGGATTTATGATGAAAAAGGATATCTGCTATCACAGAAGGAACAGACAAGTCCAAATTCAGAATGAAGCATAAGATTGTTCATTTTATAACCTCTGTGGATTTGTCTCTGGTATAAGTAATATGTGTCATATCACAACATGGTGGACCAGGAAATGTATTATTATGTGATAATATATGTACAATATATATCATATTACCTTTGAGGAGGGGGAAGGATGGGAGGGGGAAATTGCTTCTATGAATAATTGAAAAAAATTTAAAAATTTAAAAATTTTTTAAAGAATTCTCTCCCTTTCAGAATAAGACTTCCTTTCCAGCAAAACTAAATTTCATACTGTTCCACAAAAACATCTTGTACTTTCTCTCCTCTGTAGCTTTGAACATTCTGTTCATACTTTGATCATATTTGGAATGAAGTTCTCATCCTGCCCCATTCTCAAATCCTTTCTACCCCTCTTTCAAAACCTAGTTCAAATCCCACTCCTTTTATAATAATCTGATTAACCTTTTCTCAATCATTTTCAAATTTATTTCTTTATTTGAATTTATTTCATTTAAGCAGTAATAGTATATTTTAACCATTTTTCATAGAAATTATTTTGCCCTTCTATTATTAAAAAGAGTTGAATGAATGTTATAGCTTTTTAGGGGCATGTATGAATATTAATTATTACATGTAGTATAATAAAATTATATATAATATTACAATTATAGTATTATGTTATATATTATAGTATTATATATATG
>NW_025376152.1:0-5960 GCF_016433145.1 Gracilinanus agilis
ATATATATATATATATATAAAGATTGGGTCCCCTGGAGTAGTAATGATTGTCTCATCTATAAAACTGAGACCCATTATCAAAAATCTGAAGTGAAACAGTGGAATTGGGCCTATAATGAATGTATCCTAAATCCACAGGGCTTGTACTTTAGACTTGACTTCTTGCTGACACTCTGCCTGGACTTGGTCAGTCTTTTTCTGGATGTTTCTAAAATTAATGCTTTCGTAGTTCTCACAACAGGTTTCTGGTTCCTTTAGGTGGAGAAGATGGAGATAGAAGCGCCAGGGTTCCCATCATGGAGATAAGAATTATCCCTTAAGGGTAATCTTTGAGGAGGAAATGATTCACTTTGGGAAAATATGAGCTGTCCTTGCTGCAATGTCTCTTCTATATTGCTGTCCAGCCTCAGGGCTGCTTTACTTTCTTTTTATGCCAGTGTAAAATTAAGTCTCTCTTGTCAGGAATAAAGTGTTAAGGGCTATAGGACCCTGATAAGTTGTGTAAAATAAAATGTAAGCTCCTTGAGGGCAGGGACTATGGTTTTTGGGTTAATTTTTCCAGTGCTCAACAATGCAAGTGCTTAATAAATGTTCATTTATTCTAATTATAGAATCATCTTTAAGGGCTTTAAAAACAATAAACTTTCTAGTAGGAAGGAACCTCTTATGACCTGTAAGGTCTTCGCTATAAGCAGGAGGAGTCACTAGAAGAACTCTCAGGGGCCCTTTTAGCTTTTTGGGTTTTCTAAATACAAAATATCTCCCTATTACTGACCAGATTTTGCTGAATAAATTCTGAGTTATGCCATGAATGAAAGGCAGTTTCTTCAAGTCTATCTGGCATCCTCAGCAAATTACAGAGGAACTGATAGACTAATCACTGTCCCTGGTTTGCTAACTTTGTGTTTCCAGAGTATGTGCTCTGTAGATATAAACTGGTCAAACATAAACTTTCTATTTTCAATATTCTATGGATCAAATAATTTAAATTGCTGGTGAAAAACATGAAGATTACCCAGCATAACTCAGGAGAGCCCCAAAGTGAGTTTGGGAAGCAAAAGACCCCTAAATTTGTGTATGTCTCCCTTGCAATGAATCTTATCCACTGCTATGTTATCTTTTAAGGTTTTGAGGAAATAGCTGATTTTTAGACCTGACAGATTGATTGCAGCTTGACTTATGAATACATCACAGCTCATTAATTGGGCTAGTCCTACATTAATTGCCAGGAAGTGTTTGTGTGTGTGTGTGTTTTTTTTTAAGAGTAGGATGGGAGGGAAGTGCTAATATCATTGGAGCCAAACTGTTTCCAGCAGATAATCTTTGTATCCTGGGCAAGGACTTTGACTCTGGCTGCCCACTTAATCTCATATGCTCAAAGCTGAGTTTTCTAGCTATGATCAAAAAATTGTAGCCAAAGCTTGTGGACATTCCAAATGCATTTTCTTCTATGGTCTCCTCAGGGTATTTCCTCTCTGCAGTACGGCATTGTCCCAGTAGTAGAACCAGTACTGAGAGAGGTGTCTTAGCCTCTGATAAAACTTTGAGCCTCCAGGCATAGCTCTGTAACAGAATTAAAAGCTTTGCAGTAGAGGGGTGCTTACACTTACCCACCTGCCCCTGGCAGGCTGGGTTCTGACTGAATGGAGAGGGCTTGTCCCGGACCTGGAAGGCAGATGTGCCAAAGCTCACACTGAAGCAAGTGAATTGCAGCCTTAGAGAGGAAGAGAGGGCAAGGACTTCTCGTAAACATAGTGAGTGTCAACTAGTTCAGGCTACTGGAAATGGGAAGCAAACAGTCCATTTTGAGATGAACCTCTCTTTTTCTAGTTTATATTATTATTAACTGGGCCGGGCATGGAGGTTTTCTCAAAAAAGTAGAGGCTCACATTCCCTCCTTTCTTCTGGAACCCTGTAAGCCCCATGTTGTGTTAGGAAGGTATTTGGTAGAAGAGGTTGGTGAATTGCCTGCTTTTTTTTTTTAAATCAACTCTAAGGGTCCCAATCTTCCAATCCTCTTTGACGCACACAAGGGAGAGAATCCCAAGCTTTAGTTCAATTGGCGCCATGGAACATTGAGCTCAGAGCTTAGCAACTCATCAGAAGTCTGCAGATTAGTCTGATAGATAGAGAGCAGATCCATGTTGGAGCCTTATTACCTGCCTGTCTTAAAGCATTTAACATTCCCACATTAATTTCGTCGTTGATATGAAATCAATTTGACATAACACTGAGTTAAATGAAATGTTTCATATAGAAAATGTCAGTCTCCTGATAAATGATCCTGAGAGTGAGATGGTTAGAAAAGATTGTTCTTGCCTTGCATAAGCTGCTGAATTCTGTCCTTCTTTGTCACATCTAGTTCCTGAAAATGGAACTCTACCTTTGGAACAAGTTGGGACCAGATCTCCAAAATGCCATCCCTGTCAAATAAAAAACCACTAAAGCCAGAGTGTTGATACTAGGAAAAATTTAGGCCAAACAGATAAAATTAAGACAACCAGAGGGAAATGGGGCTGAGTGGTAGGAATAGCCATTACAAATACTTCACAAAAAAAACAACTTCATCAAATATACACAATGCAGCCTTATGATACAGAGCGGAAGGTGGTAGCTGCTGCTTCCACAAAGATGCTATTACAAGTTTAACAAAAATAGAGCTTAGGTACATTTCTTTGCATGGAAATCTCATGAATGCTTCCATTTGTTGGTACAAAACATAGAAAAACATTGGCACAATATGTAGTTACTTGCAGCAAAACGACAGTCATTGTCTTTTTCCTTGACTACTAAAACAAGCCCTTTTTCTTTTACCCACTTTGCTTCTTTTTGTGGTACAAAATCTGAGCCAGCCCCAAGTCCTTCTGCATTTGTAATTTTATGGTTTGAAAAAGCAGCTCCCTCACCAGTCACATCCAGTCACTGCTTCGACCTCTCTGAAGTGCAGCATGGAGTGAGCAGCCTTTGAAAGAAAAAAACCGAATATACCATTTGCTGGGTTGCTAGACTTTATATACACACAGAGGAGTTGATTGGAGGAAGGGAAAGAGGAGTCCAAAATCTGAATTTATGTTAAGCACAGAAAGTTGTGAGAAACGAAATGTATAAAAATATGCATTTGTGCTTTAGAAGCTTCTTAGCATACAATTCATATTTTAAAAGTGTAATGACACCCTGCAATATGCTTGGTTTCTAACATATTTACATATCTTGTAACTTTTTTTTTTTACATCATCAAAGCAAACAAGCGCTGTCCGATAGGCAAGTAGGTGGGCAAAAAGAAGAGTTACATTATAGCATATGGCATAGCTCACTGCACGGACTTGGACCCAGAAAATGTAGATTGATTAATAAAATCTTTAAACAGCAACGGTATACAAACTTTTTTTTTAAAAAAAGTTCTCAAACAGATATTTAGATTCAATGGCTTTTGTATAATACGTGCAGTGTTGTGTTTCTTTGCTGCCTTCCTAAGGTGGAAACGTATGAAATTCATAAATCCCCCAAAGCAAGACACCCCTCTCTCCCCAGATTATGGATGGCTTTTGTTAGAATCCCTTTTAGAGGAAGGAAAACCACACGAGTTCCCGACACCACCGGACAGAGCTATCGTTAGGCCGACGCTCTTGGTCATGCCTGTATTTATTCTGACCAGGGCAAGAAGGCCATCAGACCGACAGGGTTCTTGCTAGGGCGTCAGGTCCAGTGGTTCGGTTCGTGTTTTCTGGGTTTGGTTAGGAGTGGCCATCCTCTAGGGAAGCTTTTCATAAGGTATATTTATTGACATCGATATTCTTAAGGAATAATCAAGTCCTACAGCGGCGTTCGCTCTTTTCTCACGAGGACAAGAGGAGAGAAGGGCATTAACCCAAGCAGATGGTCATCCGGGTGAACAGAATACATAGAACAGCCATTCGCTTCCTCGTTACAAGGTCTGAGAAGGGCACAGGCACACGGGGTAACCAACAATGGTGGAAATGACCTGGCAAGGTACCTGCCCTACCTCCAGATGATCGTTCAATAGAACATTTGTTCATCTTTGCAGTAGCCACATAACTTTCCAGGGAATGAAATGCTGGGAAATTCGGGCAATTTAAGGTGAAGTGTTAACTGTGAACTCTTTAATCTACAGCTGTTGGCCTCACTTAAAAGGGAAACACACGTGTCCCTCTTGTCTACATTACTAAGTGATTCACAGTGTAGCTTGTAGATTAAGAGGTCTTGTTTTGTGGCCTTTCTTTTTTAGCTGTCAGATGGAAGCCTCAGGCTCTTGCATTTTAACTCATCCAGCATTTTCCAGTGTTTGTAGTTATCGGCCAAATGTTGCATCAGAGCTGGGAGATGTGCAAATGCTGTAGGGATACACAAAGATCAAAAGAAACCTGTTGTATTAAGGCAAGCTAAAAAAAAAAAAGGCATTTTTCCCGGCCCTGTCTCTTTAGACCCTAGAGTCAGTCCATTAGACTTTGTTTTGCTCATTCTTAGGAACTGAGTTGCGTATGTTTAAAATGATGTTACAAGACAGGGATAAAATCTCCCTTGACTCTAAGTGGTGTCTGGTCCTAAGAAGATGGACATTTTATTTGAGGGGGCCAAAAGAGGCCAAGCAATGTTGTTGTTGCTGATGCCAGTAGCTAAAGAACTATCTAATTCCTACCCCTTGGCTCTATTAGACAATTTCTACGTATCTAATAGTTTAAATGTTAAAAACAAATCACCCGGGAGAAACCCCCAAAGTAAGCTGCATTTAGGAAAAGTGATGAAAGTCACATATCCATATACACCCACATCCACCCTTTCTCACCCCTATCTCACACACATGCACAATTAAGATGCATCATCTGGCACTTTACCAACCAGATCTAGAAACTGCCATTTCTAATGACTAATACTAAGCTCTAGAAACAAGGACATTTGCTAGAGTAACAGCACAACATAAATAATTTCTGATAATTAGGTTTGGTTTTTTTTAGGCTCCTATCCTAAAAGCATCTTTTGCATTTGTATTCCTTTACAGATGTGACATTTTAATCTTGAAGGCTCTCTCAGTTATTGTTTCAAAATCTTTGAGTCATTTTTTGACTTATTCATCAGTCCCACATCTAATCTATCACCAAATTCTGTTGATTCTTCCTCTTGGATGTTTCCATTCCCTCCTTTTCATTTCCATTGTTGTCACCTGACTTTAGCAGCTCAATATCTGGGTTATTCACCTCTATTTTGGCATCTCTCTGTCTCTGTCTCTCTCTCTTTAATTCTGTGTCATCTCTTTCTCTCTTTCTCTCTTATCTCTGTCTCTGTCATTTCTCTTTGATGGACCTCATCTAGCAAAATCCTATCCATCCTTCATAGTCACAGTCAAATGCCACTATCACCAGATCATGGCTTCTTCCCCAAGTGATCTGTCCCTCTGACCTCTCCTTAAATAATAGAGGTGACAACAGACATCCTTGTTTCACTCTTGATCTTATTGGGAAGGCTTCTAATTTATCCCTATTGCAAATAATGCTTGCTGATGGTTTTAAATATATACTGTTTATTATTTTTAGGAAAGGCCCTTCTATTCCTATACTTTCTAGTGTTTTCAATAGGAATGAATTGCATTTTAACAAAAGCTTTTTCTTTATTGAGATAATCATGTGATTTTTGTTGGTTTGCTTGTTAATATGGTCAATTATGTGGATAGTTTTCCTAATATTGAACCATTCTTGCATTCCTGGTATAAATCCCACCTGGTCATAATGAATAACCCTCATGATCACTTGCTGGAGTCTTTTTTGCTAGTATTCTATTTAAGATTTTTGCATCTATGTTCATTAAGGAGATTGGTCTGTAGTTTTCTTTCTCTGTTTTTGATCTGCCTGGTTTTGGAATCAGTACCATATTAGTGTCATAAAAGAAATTTGGTAGAACTCCTTCTTTGCTTATTGTGTAGTATTGGGATTAGTTGTTCTTTAAAT